>NW_027282525.1:0-167500 GCF_046629955.1 Centroberyx affinis | reverse complement strand
CTCTTCTGTCTATCTTTCTATCTGTCTATCTGTCTGTCTATCTGTTTATTTCTCAATCTTTCTATCTATTTATCTATCTATCTTTCCATCTGTTTATCTCTCTTTCTATCTATCTATCTTTCTATCTGTCCGTCTATCTGTTTATTTCTTCATTTATCTATCTATCTGTCTATCTATCTGTCTCTCTATCTATTTATCTGTCTATCTCTCCATCTGTTTATCTATCTATCTATCTGTCTATCTACCTGTCAGTCTATCTCTCTGTCTATCTGTCTATCTCTCATCTGTCTATCTATCTTTCTGTCTATCTTTCCATCTGTTTATTTCTCTATCTGTCTATCTACCTGTCTGTCTCTCTATCCGTCTGTCTATCTGTCATCTGTCTATCTATCTATCTATCTATCGCTCTATCTGTCTGTCTCTCTATCTGTCTGTCTCTCTATCTATCTACCTGTCTATCTTTCCATCTGTTTATCTCTCTTTCTATCTATCTATCTATTTGTTTATCTGTCTATCTGTCTATCTCATATGTCTGTCTATCTATCTATCTATCTATCTATCTATCTATTTGTCTATCTATCTGTTTATTTCTCCATCTATCTGTCTATCTATATATCAATCTCTGTCTATCTCTCTGTCTGTCTATCTGTTTATTTCTCCATCTGTCTATCTATCTATCTCTATCTGTCTGTATATCTATCTTTCTATCTATCTATCTGTCTATCTGTCTGTCTGTTTATTTCTCCATTTGTCTATCTATCTGTCTGTCTGTCTATCTATTTTTATCTCTCATCTTTCTATCTATCTCTCTGTCTATCTTTCCATCTGTTTATCTATCTATCTGTCTATCTATCTGTTTATTTCTCCATCTGTCTATCTCTATCTATCTGTCTATCTGTTTATCGCTCATCTTTCTATCTATGTCTGTCTCTTTCCATCTGTGTATCTATCTATTTGTCTATTTGTTTATTTCTCCATCTATCTGTCTGTCTGTCTATCTGTTTATTTCCCTAGCTATCTATTTCTCCATCTTTCTATCTCTATCTATCTGTCTGCCTGTCTGTCTATCTGTCTATCTTTCCATCTGATTATCTATCTATCTATCTATCTATCTATCTATCTATCTATCTATCTATCTATCTATCTATCTATCTATCTATCTATCTATCTATCTATCTATCTATCTATCTGTTTATTTCTCCATCTGTCTATCGATCTGTCTGTCTATCTATCTATCTGTCTATCTTTCCATCTGTTTATCTCTCTATCCATCTACCTATTTGTCTATCTATCTCTCTATCGATATGTCTGTCTATCTGTCTTTGCTTATCTCTCCATCTTTTTATCTATCTCTCTCTCTCTCTCTGTCTACCTGTCTGTCTATCTATCTTTTTATTTCTCCATATGTCTATCTTTAACTATCTATCTATCTATCGCTCTATCTGTCTTTATCTATCTACCTGTCTATCTTTCCATCTGTTTATCTCTCTTTCTATCTATCTATCTATTTGTCTATCTATCTGTCTGTCTGTCTATCTCATATGTCTCTATCTCTGTTTAGTTCTCCATCTATCTATCTATCTTTCTATCTATCGATCTGTCTGTCTATCTATCTATATCCATCTATCTATCTATCTCTCTCTGTCTGTCTCTCTTCCTATCTGTCTCTTTCCATCTGTTTATCTATCTATCTGTCTATCTATCTGTTTATTTCTCATCTCTCTATCTGTCTGTCTATCTGTCTATTTGTCTATCTCTCCATCTGTTTATCTATCTATATATCTCTCTGTCTACCTGTCTCTCTGTCTATCTATCTTTTTATTTCTCCATATGTCTCTTTCTATCTATGTATCTCTATCTGTCTGTCTATCTATCTATCTGTCTATCTTTCCATCTGTTTATCTCTCTTTCTATCTATCTGTTCATTTCTCCATCTCTATCTGTCTATCATCTATCTCTATCTGTATGTCTATCTGTCTATCTCTCTTTCCATCTGTTTGTCTATCTATCTGTCTCTCTTTCCATCTGTTTATCTCTCTTTCTATCTATCTCTTTTTGTCTATCTGTCTATCTCTCATCTGTCTGTCTCTCTATCTGTCTATCTATCTATCTCTCCATCTGTCTATCTCTATCTGTCTATCTATCTACCTATCTATCTGTCTATCTATCTGTTTATTTCTCCATCTATCTATCTGTCTGTCTATCTGTTTATTTCTCCATCTGTCTATCTCTAACTATCTGTCTATCTTTCCATCTGTTTATCTCTCTGTCTATCTATTTGTCTATCTATCTCTCTATCGATCTCTTTGTCTATCTATCTATCTGTCTGTCTATCTCTCCATCTGTTTATCTACCTGTCTGTCTATTTTTCCTGTTTATTTCTCCATGTCTATCTCTCTATCTATCTATCTGTCTATCTATCTATCTATCTATCTATCTTTCCATCTTTTTATCTCTCTTTCTATCTATCTATCTATCTGTCTATCTATCTATCTCTCTATCTGTCTGTCTATCTATCTGTCTCTCTTTCCATCTGTTTGTCTATCTATCTGTCTCTCTTTCCATCTGTTTATCTCTCTTTCTATCTATCTCTTTTTGTCTATCTGTCTATCTCTCATCTGTCTCTATCTGTTTATTTATCCATCTTTCTATTTATCTCTATCTGTCTGTCTATCTGTATATATATGTCTATCTCTCCATCTGTTTATCTATCTATTTGTCTATCTGTTTATTCCTCATCTCTCCATCTGTTTATCTATCTATCTGCCTGTCTGTCTATCTCTCTGTCTGTCTATCTAACTGGCTATTTGTCTATCTCTCCATCTGTTTATCTGTCTGTCTATCTATTTCTCTGTCTACCTGTCTGTCTGTCTATCTATCTTTTTATTTCTCCATATCTCTATCTATCTATCTATATCTATCTATCTATCTATCTATCTATCTATCTATCTATCTATCTATCTATCTATCTATCTATCTATCTATCTATCTATCTATCTATCTATCTATCTATCTATCGCTCTATTTGTCTGTCTATCTATCTGTCTATCTTTCCATCTGTTTATCTCTTTCTATCTATCTATCTAATTGTCTATCTATCTGTCTATCTGTCTGTCTCATATGTCTCTCTATCTCTCTGTTTAGTTCTCTATCTATCTTTATCAATCTGTCTGTCTATCTATCTATCTATCTATCTATCTATCTATCTCTCTGTCTGTCTATCTATCTATCTGTCTCTTTCCATGTTTATCTCTATCTGTCTATCTCCCCATTTGTTTCTCTATCTATCTGTCTATCGATCTATCTGTTTATTTCTCATCTATCTATCTGTCTGTCTATCTATTTGTCTATTTGTCTATCTCTCCATCTGTTTATCTATCTCTTTATCTCTCTGTCTACCTGTCTCCCTGTCTATCTATCTTTTTATTTCTCCATGTCTATCTCTATCTATCTGTCTTTCTCTCTATCTATCTGTCTATCTTTCCATCTGTTTATTTCTCCATCTATCTGTCTGTCTATCTGTATATATATATCTATCTGTCTATCTCTATCTGTATATCTATCTGTCTGTTTATTTCTCCATCTGTCTGTCTCTCTATCTCTATCTCTATCTCTATCTATCTTTGTCTTTCTATCTGTCTATTTATCTATCTATCTGTCTGTCTGTCTATCTGTCTATCTCTCAGCTATATCTGTCTGTCTAGCTATCTGTTCATTTCTCCATCTGTCTATCTCTCTGTCTCTATATCTATCTATCTATCTATCTATCTATCTCTGTCTATCTTTCTGTCTGTCTATCTATTTGTCTATCTTTGTCTATCTGTTTATTTCTCCATCTATCTGTCTGTCTGTCTCTGTCTATCTGTTTATTTCTCCATCTGTCTATCTCCAGCTATCTCTCTATCTATCTATATATCTGTCAGTCTGTTTATCTGTCTATCTCTCTATCTGTCTATCTCTCCATCTGTCTATCTCATCTATTTCTCCATCTGTCTATCTATCTATCTGTCTGTCTGTCTTTATCTATCTGTTTATTTCTCCATCTCTCTATCTATATGTCTCTGTCTCTCCATCTGTCTATCTGTCTGTCTCTCTCCAGTCTCCAGTCTCTATCTGTCTGTCTGTCTATCTATCTGTCTTTCTATCTGTTTATTTCTCATCTATCTATCTATCTATCTATCTATCTATCTATCTATCTATCTATCTATCTATCTATCTATCTATCTATCTATCTATCTATCTATCTATCTGTTTATCTGTCTGTCTTTCTATGTCTATCTGTTTTTTTCTCCATCTGTCTATCTATCTATCTGTCTCTATCTATCTATCTGTCTCTGTCTATCTATCTATCTGTATCTTTCCATCTGTTTATCTATCTATCGATCTGTCTGTCTATCTGTTTGTTTCTCCATCTTTCTCCATCTGTCTATCTCTCTCTCCATCTATCTGTCTATCTATCTATCTATCTGTCTGTCTATCTGTTGTGACGGCCCCTGCCTGACTGTGTAATGTCAGTTACTGTGTCTACCATGTTGTCTACCATTGCAGTAGCTGTTTGCAGGAGCTGATTGGTAGTGGCCATCCAGATGTGGAGCACCTGGGCCCAGTGCTCTGCAGGATATAAAAGTCCCAGCTTCCAGCGGGGCTCTCTCTCTCTCTTCCCTGCCAGCGCCTGCACCTCTTTGTTTGGCTTTGCCTTTGCCTTTATTTTGTTTTTACTCCGCAACACCCTACATCACACCATGCACACACATCCACATGAACACTACTGATGCCACTGACTAACACACCCCACATCCAAAGTTATCCAGTTCATTTTCTTTAGTACAATAAATAATTTGGATTTATTGGCAATCGGTGTCTTTTCCCGTTTTTGTCACGGCCTAACGGGCCGGGTTATGACAAATGGGGGCGCACCCCGGGTCCTCTGTTCCTTTGTTTGCTTTGGCGGTAAGCATTTGTTTGCTCGTTCATGAGCGTAGGGTGTGTCTGAGGGAAAGGGCACAGTGCATTTTGGCTGGCTGAACGGGGTAAGTTGGATGATCTGTGTGGAAGTTTGTGCTTGGCTTTGGTTTGAAATATAAGTTTGTAGATTGTGTTACTTCGGGCTTGGTGGGGAAGAGTTCTAGTCCTAGGGCCAGTGGTTCTTATACCAGTAATGGGCCAGGTGACACGGGTTGGTTCTCGTGTGCATGGTACCTATGAAGTGGTGCGGAGTTTTCCCTGGTAGGTTGTAGCGGCGTTCCCCTTTGGGTTCGTTGGGCGATCCCGGTAGTGTTGTGGCCAACGTGGTTGAAGCATTGCTTGGGAGCACATCCGTGGCTTCGGGAGGGTTGCTAGTTTGCTAGTCGCCCCCCTGACCCAGCGGGCTGTAGTGCATAAATACCCGCCACAAGTAGCCGCATGAAGACTAGGGGGGGAGATTAGGTAGTGGTACTGGGTTTTCAGATAGCGGGGAAACTCCAAACCAGGTAGGGGTTAATCCTCTCGGTGCGCACGGGGAACTTCGCTTGTCTTGCTGGGCCTGTTTGCGCGTAAGGTTGGTTGGTTCGCTGGTTGTAATGGTAAGAATTTGAAGTTGGAATGGCTGAAAGTGAGGCGTTTATTGCTGCTCCGTGCGAGGAGGCTTTAGAGAAGTGCACAAAAGAGCAGTTGCTGAAAATTGCAGAGCATTATTCAGTGGTCGTGGGGGATAAACGTCTCAAAGAAAATATTAAAGTGGCTTTGAAATCAAAACTAGTCGAAATGGGGGTTATGACAGCAGAACTAGAAGGGCTTCCTCCAGTTGCCACTACTATACCCGTTCAGGCGCAGGGACTAACTTTTGAACAAATGGAACATGAGAAATGTAAACATGAATTGGAAGTTAAAAAGCAAATTGAGGTAGAGATGATTCGCCAGCAGACAGAAAAAGCAAAGTTAGAGTTGGAAGGATATCGCCTATCTCAGAGTAAAGATGGCAAGTGGTCCAGTGAGGATCAGGGCGGGCAAGTGCATAGGTCTGGTGTGCATGCCTTTGATATTAATAATTTGCGTTTGTTGCCACAGTTTAATGAGAGGGACCCAGATGTTTTTTTTGTGTTGTTTGAGCGTGTTGCCAAGGCGAGGAGCTGGCCTGATGCGGACTGCGCTGTAATGCTGCAGTGCGTTCTAACAGGAAAAGCGCAGGAAGCTTATTCGTGTTTGAGCCTAGAAGATAGCTCTAGCTACGCCAAAGTAAAATCTGCCGTACTTAAGGCTTATGAGCTTGTGCCAGAGGCGTATCGCCAGAGTTTCAGGTCTTGGGAGAGGAAAAATGGCCAAACTGATGTTGAATTTGCTCAGGATTTAACTAACCATTTTAAACGCTGGTTAACTGCGCTTGATGTTACCACTTTTGATGATTTGTGTGATTTGGTTATCTTGGAGCAGTTTAAAGATATGCTTCCAGGCCGAATTGCGACATACATTGATGAGAAAAAGGTCACCAATGCCGCTGATGCTGCTGTGTCAGCAGATGAATATGTGCTGCTCCATAAGGGCAGTTTCAGAGAGAGCTGCTGCGCGGGATGATTTTGGATGGAGAGGTAATTCTGGCGCTGCTTCATTTGACCAGACGCGGCCGGGGAAAGCCGGTTCCTTTAAGTTTGACCGGAAACCACGAGGCAACTTTGACAAGGGTAAAAGCTGCAACTACTGTCACGAGTCGGGCCATTGGAAGGCTGGTTGTCCTGCGTTACAGAGTAGAAATAATAAGGGAGTAAAACATAACGTGAAGCCTGCTGCGGCTGTTGGTACTGGCTGTGTCTCTGAGGTGCTTCCCGATAATCTTTGTGAGCCTGATGTTTTGGCTGTGTATGCTCCTTTCATTAGAGATGGTTTTGTGTCACTGGTAGGAAGCGATGCTAAAGTCCCAATAACAATCTTGAGGGACACAGGGGCCTATGACTCTTACATAGTGGAGTCGGTGTTGCCTTTGTCGGTAGAGACTGACACCGGTGACTGTATCCTCAGTCGTGGATTAGGTTTAACCATTTTGCCTATTCCCTTGCCCAGAATGGTCCTTAGTTGTGAGCTGGTGCAGGGTGAGGTAGCTGTAGGGGTGCGGCCGGCGTTACCCATTGAAGGGGTTCACCTTATTTTGGGCAATGGCTTGGCTGGTAGCCGTGTTTGGGCTGACACTCCTCCATCACCTGTGGTTGCGCTCTGTCCATCACCTGTGGTTACACGCTATCCGTTAGACGCTGGTTCTGACGAGAGCTACAGGGGGTTACCGGAGGTCTTTTCAGCATGTGTGGTCACACGCGCAATGGGTAAGGCTGTGGTCAGTGTAGTCAGTGGCATCAGTAGTGTTCATGTGGATGTGTGTGCATGGTGTGATGTAGGGTGTTGCGGAGTAAAAACAAAATAAAGGCAAAGGCAAAGGCAAAGCCAAACAAAGAGGTGCAGGCGCTGGCAGGGAAGAGAGAGAGAGAGCCCCGCTGGAAGCTGGGACTTTTATATCCTGCAGAGCACTGGGCCCAGGTGCTCCAGATCTGGATGGCCACTACCAATCAGCTCCTGCAAACAGCTACTGCAATGGTAGACAACATGGTAGACACAGTAACTGACATTACACAGTCAGGCAGGGGCCGCTGTCTATCTCTCATCTGTCTATCTGTTTATCTTTCCATCTGTTATCTCTCTATCTGTCTGTCTATCTATTTTTATTTCTCCGTCTGTCTATCTCTCTGTCTATCTATCTGTGTATCTTTCCATCTGTTTATCTCGCTATCTTTCTACCTAATCATCCTTTATCGCCCTCCTGGGCCCTATTCAGCTTTTTTAGAAGAATTTTCCAATTTCCTCTCTGACCTTGTAATTCGTACGGATAACATCCTAATTATCGGTGATTTCAATATTCATCTAAATTGTAAAACTAATCCACTTAGCAAAGCTTTTTCGTCCCTAATTGATACTTTTGGCTTTACTCAGCTGGTTCACGAACAGACCCATTCTAACGGCAATACTCTTGATGTGGTCCTCGCTCGTGGTATTAACGTTTCAGACTTATTAGTTTTGCCGTTTCCACCGGCACTATCAGATTAAATTTCAAATTGATCTGCCCTGTCGGAATTCAAATCCAGTTGATACCTACAGCATCCGCCGTATTGATACTTCCGCAACTGCAAAACTGGCTGATCTTCTACCTAAAAATCTTGCCTCTCTCCCGGAACAAATTGGCTCCCTCGACGAGTTCATGGATAACTTTAACTCTATTCTACTTGACTCGCTTGACTCTGTTGCGCCCCTACTCATAAAGACCCACCGTCTAAAGAAACCGGCTGGAACGCAAATGGCGCTCATCCAAACTTGAGGTCTTTCGGCTAGCTTGGAACGATAGCCTAATGAATTACAAGCGTACGCTCTCCGCTGCTAGGGCCTCCTACTTCTCAGATCTTATTAACACTAATAAAGATAACCGGAAGTTTCTGTTTGACACGGTATCAAAACTTACTCGCAAACCCTCCGCTGTAGCGAGCTCTCCATTTTCGGCAAATGATTTTCTTAATTTCTTCAATCACAAAATTGACTGTATTAGAGATGAGATTAGCAATTCTTTACCCACCGAGGGCGTTGATCCCTCTTCTAATCATGCATTAGAGACCACCGCCGTACTCTCGCAATTTGAGACTGTTTCCTTAGACACCTTATCTAAATTAGTACTTTCCTCTAAATCCACAACCAGCTTATTTGACCCTCTTCCGGCTAAAGTGGTTAAGGAACTTCTTCCAATATTAGGCCCTTCCCTACTCAACATCATTAACACCTCTCTCTCCTCTGGCGTTGTGCCCTCGTCCTTCAAATCAGCCGAAACCTCTGCTGAAAAAACCTAACCTGCCTTAGGTCCCCCTGTGACAATTGGCAACCGCGGCCATTCATGCGTTAGGGAAATACGGGCCCCAAACGGAAGAACCCTTCCCGCCCAAACGGGGGCCCCTAAAAATCGGGGACCAAGGCGAATCGCATTAATATCCGGCCGGGACCCCACGTGAAAATCTTGGCTCCGATCCGACTTACGGTGCCCGAGCTATGATTTTCCAAAGTTTGGAGACAGTGTTCCCATTTGTCACGCTACGCCGGACCGTCCACCAGGGGTAGACCTCGAGCCGTGACATTCAGGAACATTTTTGACAAACGGGTTGACAAACGGGAACATTCGTGACATTCGGGAACACGACCCTGGTCGCGCATCCGAAACGGCAAAAATGTTCCCGTTTGTCAATTGACGAACGGGAACATTTTTGACAAACGGGAACATTTTTGACATTCGGGAGACACTCGCGGACGCGCATCCGAAACGTCAAAAATGTTCCCGTTTGGCAGCCCCCCGTGTCAAAAATGTTCCCATTTGTCAACCCCCGTGTCAAAAATGTTCCTGTTTGTCACTGTGACATTTGGGAACATTTTTGCCATTTGGGTTGACATTCGGGAACACTGACCACCCCATTCTAAAGTTTGCCAAATGTCAAAATGTAAGGGATATTTTGACATTTGGCATACTTTTGAATGGGGGGTCGGTGTTCCCGAATGGACAATGGCAAATGTCAAAAATGTTCCCAAATGTCACAGTGACTAAGGGGAACATTCTTGACACGGCAGGTTGTCCGAATCGGTCAGCTTTCAAGAGGAGCCTCTGTATTCTGACATTTGGTATACTTTTGAATGGAGTGGTGAGGGTTTCCATGTGTCAGTGTACCCCTGAGTGAAAGCATGGAGTATCAGTGTAGTGTCAGGACCACAAAGTCCCATTCTGACAGATGGGAACTTTTTTGCCATTTGGGAACACCGACCCCCCATTCAAATGTATGCTAAATGTCAGAATGTAAGGGATATTTTGACATTTGGCATACTTTTGAATGGGGGGTCGGTGTTCCCGAATGGACAATGGCAAATGTCAAAAATGTTCCCAAATGTCACAGTGACAAAGGGGAACATTTTTGACACGGCAGGTTGTCCGAATCGGTCAGCCCTCATGAGGAGCCTCTATTATGGCACATATTTATATTTCATAACAATAAGTCGATGTAGTCATATGTGTTCAATATTGTTTCAATACATTATGAGGGTCAGTATAATTGAATAAGAGGCAGACCACTTTGATTAAAACAGCAAAACAAATATTAATTCAAACAACCATGATAGTCAACACTGCAAACGTGCGGTATAAAAATATAAAACAAATAACAGACAATAATGGAATCTCAAAAAATGGCTGATAACTCTCAGCAAAAAAAACAACAGCAAACCCCAAAACCCCAAAACTATTTACAAAACCAGTTGGGGAAGAGAGCTATTTTCCACCAGATTCTTCCTCGTGCTGCTCAGGGGATTCTTGCTTCCTCAGCTCACTCTTCCTGGCATTCCTTAAGGCTGCTCTCCTGGCCCTGGTGAAGACCCTGTCTTTTACCCTCTGCGCAGCCTTCATTTTGTCCCCCAGCGGGCTGATGCTGACCACGACCTTCTTGTACATCGCGTAAGTGTTCCTGGGCTTCACGGGCGTCTGGTGAGGAAACACAAAACACACACACCGAGTGTCCCGATTGGAATTCTTTAAAGTTTAAACAGGACAAATGTTTAAGCAGTTTAAACAGGACAAAATGAGATTTCTTTTCTTTTCTTTGGGTTAAAAGACACTGGCACGTCGTTACTTACACTTTGAGTCGGGGCTTCCTGCTCCCGTTCCCGCTCCTCCTCCAGCATCTCCTCAAGCTCCTCCTCTAAGCTGGAAACCCCAGACTCCTGGTAGGGGACCTCCCCCTCGTCATCTGCGCTGGATTCGGACGAAGACGCGTGGCGGATCCTCTTCCTGGAGGCCTTGAGTGTGGTGGAGGTTGAGGCGGCCGCAGAGGTGGAGGCGGCCGAAGAGGTGGAGGCGGCCGAAGAGGTGGAGGCGGCCGCAGAGGTGGAGGCGGCCGCAGAGGTGGAGGCAGACACGGCCCCCTCAAAATGCTGCCGCATCTCTTTGGACTGCTGCACGTCCAGATTCAAGGCGTAGAACCTGTCAGCAGTCGCGGTGTTGTGGCACATGAAAGTGGCCATCTTTGACCTCACCTCCGCCGAGTGGACGTTCTTTGCCTGGAGACAGTAGAAGAGAGGGACACAAAAAGATCGGTACTGTTATTAAAGCCAGCAGTTTTAATTGCAATGCTGCTGCAGGACGAGTGACTGAAGACAACTCACGTGTGCGGACACGGCGGTGCGTAAATCTATGAAATTGGGCTTTCCCGGCAAGCCCATCTCCTCCCAGGCCGCCTGCATATAGCGCACCGAGTTCTTACACGGCCCTTTGCCACCGGTGATAAAGACCAGCTTGTTGTGGGGCTTGCACCTCTCCCGCAGCTCCAGCCAGGTCTCCAGCCACTTAAATTCTTCTGCCTCCAAATACAGCTGGGCCGCCCCGAATTCTCTGTTAGTTTTGTGATCGCTAACCTGCAATACACAGAAAACAGACAGATGCCCGGACCCTGTCAAACATTTCCAATAAAACTCTAATTATAACCACACATCAGTCAAGAATCCTCATACTTACAGAGATAACAAAACCCTCAGAGGACTGGGTGCCGGTCTTGGCGGCCAGGACTTCATCCACCTTCATATTGGAGATGACTCCGGGGCGGTGTCCGTAAAGGGAGGCGAGAAACGCAGCGAAGAAACCGTAAAAACGGTACCGGAGCGGCTGAGTGTTGTCCTCCTTCATTTCATCTGAGAGGAGGACATGGCAAAAGAAAGAACACAAAAACCATCTTAGCACCTTGGAGACAGACAGACAGACAGACAGACAGACAGACAGACAGACAGGCTAAACTGTCCACTATGCACACTTACCCTGCAGCTCTGGGATTTTTGCCTTGGCAAGCTCCTGGCACCTCCTCAGGGTCTCCCTGGATACCACCCTCGACATCTTGTCTGCCTTCACCTTTATCTGGTGCAGGACCACCTTCTTCGTGATGTTGGTGAGCTGGGCCTGGGACAGGCGACAGAGGGGTGGTGGGGTCTCCTTCATGTACTTGAGAAACTGGTACACGTTTCTCAAGTAGAAGTTGGCCGTGGTGATAGTCTTTCCCATGCTTGCCAGCTCGCCTGACCATCTGCAAAAGCACAAGGTTGGACTTAATCACTGTTCACAGGCTTGTGTCATAACTGCTTAATAACAACTGATTAGGAAAGCCGCACTTACTTTCTGATTTTGTCCATGTCATCCAGAAAAAGCCAGGAGTGCAGGTTCTTGTTCCCCATGCTCATGTAGAACACGAACGATTTCACTCGGCTGACCTTGGAGAAGGCGTTCTCCAGCTGCTTAGTGGACGGACAGCTTCCCTCGTGGTACCGCTGGTAGTCCTTGAGGTAACTGTCTGTGAATACACATAGAAAACTATGTGAGTAACATTTAACATGAAATTAGAACCTTTAATCACTCACTCACATGCTACTTTTTTTCTTACCAATGGAGGTAGGGAAAATTAGATTCCTGACTCCCGGCGTTCTCCCGCTACCCTGGAAGAGAGCGCGCATCACGCTCCCTTTCTGTGCTTGCGTCAAAGCTGCCGTGCTTGGCCCTGCCTCTTCCTCCTCCTCCTCCTCCTCCTCCTCCTCCTCCTCCTCCTCCTCCTCCTCCTCCTCCTCCTCCTCCTCCTCCTCCTCCTCCTCCTCCTCCTCCTCCGCCGCCGCCGCCGCCTCAGGCCCAGGTGTCTGCTGCTGAGGCGCCTGCTGCTGAGGCGTCTGCTCCCCGACCCCGCTCGGGCCCGCCTCTTCTTCCTCCTCTCCAGCCCCAGTCTCCTCTCCCTCAGGCCGTGCAGCAGTATCTAGCGCCGGCTGTCAAAAAACACACAAATAGAGAAAGAATAATTACTTTGGCCCATGCTGTCTATATATTTCTCACTTGCTCCGTCTCAAATTAATTTCAATAAAACAACTCGGGATTCTCTCGGTCCTATTCTCTGAACTCATGTTATAATCAAACACTCAGGCCTAGGGCTAGCCAGCTTCGCTCACCAATCCAGCTGCCTTGGACAGGCGGCGGCGCGTCCTCGCCAGTTTCCTATATCTCCCCCGGAGGATGGAGAGCTGCTTCTCCAGCTTCAGATTTTTCTCTGTGAGGCTTTTCTTCACCTTCACGCATTCGGGGTCAGCGCACATCCAATCTCCCTTTCCTCTCGAAAGTCTTGGAAAGAATAGTTTCTACCCAACTAACCGACCACCTCTCGTGTAATAGTCTTTTCGAACCCTTTCAATCTGGCTTTAGGTGTCTCCATAGCACTGAGACTGCTCTCGCAAAAGTGGTAAACGACCTACTCCTCGCCTCAGATTCCGACTCTTCTTCTGTTCTTATCTTACTTGATCTGAGTGCGGCATTCGATACAGTCGATCATAATATTCTCTTAAACCGCCTAGCGAGCTACGTTGGCATCCGCGACTCTGCGCTTTCCTGGCTAAATTCCTACCTATCTGATAGAACACATTGTGTCTCATAAAAATATTATATCTGACTACTCTAAAGTTAACTTTGGCGTACCGCAGGGCTCTGTGCTGGGGCCTCTGCTTTTCTCCCTTTACATGCTACCTCTTGGTGACATTTTCCACAGCTACGGTATTAAATTTCATTGTTACGCGGACGATACTCAAATTTACATACCAGTTAGACCTGACGACCGTTCACAACTTACAAGCCTAGGACTATGCCTAATCGCTGTCACAAATTGGATGTCACAAAACTTCTTGCGACTAAACGCCAACAAAACTGAGATGCTAGTTGTTGGCCCAAAAACCCAACCGCCTCTTGTTGCAGACCTTACTCTTAGCTTTGATGACTGCTTAATTACCCGGAGTCCCACAGTCAAAAACCTTGGCGTTACTTTCGACTCAGCTCTCTCATTCGATGCTCACATTAAGGAAATCACTAAGATAGCATTTTTTCACCTTCGCAATATCTCGAAAATTCGCTCCCTGCTAAATACGACGGATGCTGAAACTTTAATACACGCTTTTGTTTCATCCAGACTCGATTATTGTTATGTCTTACTCTCTGGCCTACCGAACTGCAGTATTAAAAAAAATACAACTCCAGATCTGACTTTAAGGTGCTTCTGTTAGCTTATAAATGGTTACATGGGCTTGCACGATCATATCTATCCGACCTCATCATCCCTTATCCCTTATCCCCTCGTGCCCTCCGATCACAGGATGCTGGCTACCTTATTGTCCCTAGAATGAAATCTTCAAATCTAGATTCAAAACCTATTTATTCTCGCAATCATACGACCTACCTTAGCACCGTTGTCTTGGGCTCGACACAATCTGTTCTCTTACCCTAGCCTAGACAGTATTTATATAGGAATTTGCCGTTGGGAACATACTGTGTCTAATCACTTTCTATCTGTTGTCTGTATGAGCGTGTCTGTGCCCAAATACGTCTGGGTTTTGTGCTGCTTCTGCACAGCTCTCTCTGTGTGTGTGTGTGTACGGCTGGTTTTCTCCACCCTTTCTCAGATTCCTGTGCAGTGTTCTAGCTGTCAGCAGACGGGTGCTGTCCCGGCTCTGATGGTCCTCGGTGCTGGCCTTAGTCCCATCCCTGATGCTGCTCCCACCTGGATGTCTCTCTCTCTCTCCGTGTGTTGTTGTCTTTGTGTGCACCTGTCTCTCTCCCCCCTTTCTCAGACTCCAGGACAGTGTTCTACCTGGCAGTGACGGGTGCTGCCCTTGCTCTTCCCTGCCGCTGTTCTCACCTGGACGCTGAATTACGACTGCTGCCCTCGTCTCACTGAATTTTCTAGCGCTGGCCTCCCACCCCCCCACCCCTCTCTGTTTTGCTTCTGTCATTATTGTTGTTGATCCCTATTTGCCTCAGCCCGCCCAAGGCTTCTTCCAAGTTTTCCTACCAAAGTTTTTCTTGGGAGTTTTTCCTTGTGTGCATTTAGGGTCTAAGGCTGGGGTGCCGGGTAGGTCAGGCTATGTAGAATAGGTAGTTTGTTTTGTCTTGCTCAATCTGCTCTTGCCTACCGGTGATTTTTTGTTTGCTAAGTTTGTCTTATATAACTTTGTTCACCATTGATTGTGTTTAATAGTCTAGGTAGTTTGTTTTGTCTTGCTAAATCTGCTCTTGCCTACCTGTTTTTTTTTTTTGTTTGCTATGTTTGTCTTACATAACTTTGTTCACCATTGATTGTGTTTAGTTAGACCTAGCTAGACACACTCTCTGTAAAGTCCTCTGAGACATGCTTGTGACAAAGGGCTATATAAATAAACTTGACTTGACTAGATTGTCTTGAAATTTTCATTGAGAAGCCCAGCAACATGAGAGCCCGTGCCTAGACATATTCCCAGTATAAGCATCACAACACTGTGAAATATTTGATATCAATTACACCTCGAGGAGTTGTATCGTATGTGTCTAGGGGATGGGGAGGACGAAGAAGTGACAAGTATCTCACTGAAAACTGGGTACTTAGAAAAACTGTCACCTGGAGATTTGGCTCTTGCAGATGATGGGTTCAACCTAGAGGATGCTGTTGGTCTGTACAGTGCACACCTGAAAATACCTGCCTTTACCAAAGGAAAACAGCAACTACATCCAACTGAGCTTGAAAGGACAAGGGGGCTGGCTGCTGTGAGAATACATGTTGAACGTGTCATTGGATTGGTGAGAAACAAATCTACCATCTTGCAAAGCACCATACCCATCTCTCTCTGCCAGGCAGCAATCCCAGCACAGCCTGCACCTCTTCACAAGATGGTAAAAGTTTGCTGCGCTCTGTGCAGCATTTGTCCATCTGTTGCACCATCACAGTAATCTGTCATACTCGTTGGTTTAAGGGACTTTAGACACAAACCCACAGAATGGATTTGATATGAATTTCTGCACTAATTGTAATAAAACACTGGGTTGAGAACACTACATTTTCTTCCAAGTTTGTTGTTCTTTGTCCATACTTTTTGAAAGACATGCCGGAAAAATGTTTATTTCATCCAATAAATAGCTCATAACTTAGCCAGACATATCAATAGAAATTTGTAACATGCATACCTCTAAAATGACAAATGATCATTTATTCTAATAACACATAAAACAATCATTATCTTAAGGTGTACTATTTATAAATAGAAATACAAAATAGGCTAAAGTAAAAACACAGTGACATCACATTACTAAGCAGTTTGATGTCAGATAACTATTTGTTTACTATTAACCAAGTCACCAACCAAAAGAAGTATTACTAAGCACTCATAATGGTAGTATTGACAATATTATCAACACTCAACACATTTCCCTTCCTAATACTGTACATTAACATGTAAACAATGCAGAGAAGTTGATTGTTTTTATGTTCAGTGTTTGATTCATCAGTACAATGCTGCTGGTCTGCCCATCTCCACATGACAACCACACATGAGCCACATGAGCCTGTATGAGAAACACTGCATCTCACAGCCAAAGATGCCCTCTACTGGCCATCTGATGACACGCTGATGGGTGGCTGACACAGTTGATGTGACAATCCCAAATCAGTCACCATCACATTTTGTGATGTGTTTCTGTCTATCAGGCAAAAGAGTGCAATACAAATTTCTCTTAAAAATGTTTTTTCCCTAAGAATCATGAGAGAGAATCGTGATCTCAGTTCTAAGCAAGAAAATTGAGATTCTCATTTTATCCAGAATCGTGCAGCCCTAAAACCACGTCAAGATTATAAGACTCCTAAATCATGATAAATTAGTTCTGTGGCTTCATATCTGGTCTACAAGAAATAAAAAGGTGAGCTCTCTCAATATGACATTTTCACCATCTAAAACACAGGTTCAGTTAATTATCTTTTAAAACCTTAATAGCTAAAAAATCACAGAATATTGTGAACAGTCTTGAGACTTATATTCTCTTGGGTTAAGTGAAAATGCTGGTCTATCTATAGTCCATGTACCTGGTCCCTTCACTGGATGCCTGAGAGGACTGAGGGTAGCAAATCCTTTTGATCAAGGATACAGGTTTGTCTGCTCTGGCTGTGATGCTGTCACTCTACCAGCTCTCTGCTCAAACCAAATCCTAGACTTAGCTTGCTCCCTGGTCACTTCCTCAACTACCAAACACTGGAAAAGAATTAAGTTGGACTTATGATTGAACCCGCTCAATTAAATTAAACCAACTAGTAGTAAACTAACTAAAATGTAGCGCAGGATTCAACTGAGTATATTACATCTAAAAAAACCTGATTAATATGAATCACTGTCATACATTTAGAGTGTTTTTAATGTGCAATAATGCATTTACAATGTCAGATTGTGCTGACAAGCATTAATTTATAGCACAGTGACTAAGAGACAAGAGAAATCATTCTCAGTGGGGCTCCATTCATTCAGCAATCAGAAATGTAACTACACTCACTACACTTAACAACAGTTGCTTCTAACTCCATTTCAAAAGCAACTTGACTCTAACAGAGTGATTTACCACAGATTGCTGAGGGTCAATTACTTATATCTGTCTTTGTGAAGTTAGACGTGTAGTTACATGTTTGATTGCTGAATGGAGTCCTGCCAAGAATGAAAACACAGTATCTCCATCTCCAAAGCTAGGCCAATCCAAAGGCTCCACACATACCTGATTCTGTGTTACAGTAAGGTCATCAAAGACCATGGTGCTTTCAACCAGCAGTGACTGGAGGTCCATCTTCAGCCTGCTGCTGGAGTACAACGCTGACAGTGGAGATGGGAAGTGGAGCCGTGTCATCAGTGGAGTACACCTTTGTGAGTGACCCTCAGTAACAGAAAGGATGGCACTTTTCTTGGGCTTGGACTCCAGAGCTTCACTCTGATGCAGCATCTCAAAAAATGTCTCGCACTCTTCCTCTGACGGTGTAAAGTCGGGAACAGAAGGGACATTACGGACCTTCTGAGGCTCATGGTGAAAATCAATGTGACTTATCTCTGCATAGGGCACTCCCCGAACACAACGCGTACTTGGCTGGGCCCAAGCACAGGCTCTCTGGGTACAAGTCTGTCCATCTTTGATCTAGGGATTTACAATGCTTTATTGTAAATCCCTTGCAATACCATTTAAAACAGGGCAAAAAGGTATGCCTGAGTTTGTGTTTCATCCCCTCAATTTTCTTTGCAACACAGTTGTGCTGGTCGTATCTTCACACACAAAAATAGCAAGACTTGCAAGAAGGATTCTAAAAAGCACCTACTTACTAAGGTTTTACCTATTTCCTGGAACCATTTCTGTTGCATAGGAATTGATGAGATAAGGTGTAGGAGACCGTTCTCGGCCAGAAAACGTTCACAGAATAAGTCTGAAGCAAATTTCTTTCATGGTATTTACTTTACTTTATGCTACGTGGTCCAAAAAAAGTGCAAACATGCAGACAAACATGTCAATATGACATCATCATCAGCATCTTACATTCAATGGCACAAACATATTCTTGTAGGTACAACAAAGTCACATCACACAGGTCAATATCATTGGTTAACACCAGCAGCTGTGTGCAAGAGATATACATATAATATATTTATTTATTTATTTGTTCCGCTCATGGTAGTGCACAGTTCCAGAAAAGAAAAAAAGAAAAACACAACTCATACATATAATATATCTTACACATGAGGAGAAAGATATATATATATCAAACAAATAAATCACAGCAAGTACCTCCTCATGACTGTGATATGTAAAACCTGTCATATCAGTCATACCAAATTCATCTGAATAAATGGCAAAAACAATACACCCAGTACAATCAATCCTATCAGATACATTGGATTAATGGGGAGAAAACTGCTGAGCTGTCAGCATATAATCAGCATATACTTTGCTTGAAGTAAAAAACAACAACAGTTTCCTCAAGTGTCCTTTCTTTCCCTTATTGCTGCTTGCAAGTATATTGATTTTGGTTTTATTGGTGGTTTCTGTATTTTTATTTGCATGTTTAATTGTTTTCCTGAGTTGATGGGGGGGCCACAAGCAGGTGATGAGTTACTCCATCACCCTTATATATTTTGTTTACATAATTTTATATTTGTAAATATTCACACCTCGTATATTATATTGTGTAATATGTTTTTATTGTAACATACATATTTTTGATAGAATATACATCAATATATGTATACTGAACTAATTATTCTTTCTTTATACCTTTTCTTGAACTAAAACATATTTATACAACCCTTTAAATCATTCTGTAAAGAATTCCACAGTTTGACGCCAACAACTGAAATACACATCTGCTTTAAGGTGGTCCATGAATATTTATGCTTAAAATTAAATTTCCTTCTATGGTCCTTGTCCTCTGAACTAAAAACAAACAACTTTTGTAAATTTTCTGGTAATACTCTGCTTTTTGCCCTGTTCATAACTAATAATGTCTGTAACTCAACTAAATCTTTAAGTTTCATTAGTCCTGACTTAATAAACAGTCTGTTGGTATGTTCTCTTGAATCCACTTTATGAATAATTCTTACTGCTCTTTTCTGTAATATAAACAATGGCTTTATGTTGCTCATATACGTGTTGCCCCACACTTCCACACAGTAACTAAAATATGGTAAAATAAGTGAACAGTACAGAATTCGCATTGCCTTGTAATCTAACATACTTTGCTTTGTTCAAAACAGAAATATTCTTAGACACCTTTGTTTTTACATATGCTATATGAGATTTCCATGTCAGTTTGTCATCCATTATTACACCCAAAAATCTAAATTCAAATACTCTTTCATTATAAACTCCATCTATAGACAGTAAAACGTCTTCATCCTTTTTTTGATTAGCAAAAACCATAAACTTAGTTTTGTTCAAATTTAATGATAACTTATTTTCATCAAACCATTTTTTAAGTTTGACCATTTCATTTAAAATGCTTTCTGCTAAGGCTTTTAATTCATCTCCTGAACTAAAAAAATGTGTGTCATCTGCAAACAAAACAAACTGCAATATCTTTGACACTTCACATATGTCTATATATGATGATATGATGAGATGAGATGAGATGATATGATATACAAAATAAAAAGTTTAGGCCCCAAGACCGAGCCTTGTGGGACTCCACATTCAATCTTCATACACTCAGATTATTACCATCAAACTGTACATATTGTTGTCTGTTATCTAAATAGCTGCTTAACCAGTTTAGGACTACTCCTCTCACACCATATGTATGTAATTTAGAAATTAAGATGGTATGATCTATTGTATCAAATGCTTTTTTTAAATCAATAAATACCCCTATTATGTACTTCTTACTTTCTATTGCTGTTGTAAGTTCTTCCATTATTTTCATTAATGCTAAAGCTGTAGATCGATTTGTCCGAAAGCCATACTGACTCTCACTCAACAATTTATTCTTTTCAATAAAACGATCTAATTTTTGTACAAACAGTTTTTCAAGCACTTTGGAGAATTGTGAAAGCAAAGACACTGGTCTGTAGTTAGTAAAGCTGTGTTTATCTCCCGTTTTAAAAAGTGGAATAACCTTTGCTATTTTCATTCTGTCTGGAAAAATACCTATATGAAAAGAAAGATTGAAAATGTAGCTTAGAGGTTTAACTATGCAGTCAATAGTCTTTTTCACTATAATCATGTCGATCCCATCACTATCAGTTGATGTCTTGTTTTTGGTTTTTGCTACAATGGATCTAATTTCATTTTCACTCACCTCTCCTAGAAACATAGACTGCAACACTTTACTTCCCCCATTCCAGCCACTGTCTATTTGCCCATCATTATGTTTTTTAATGGAATTTGCAAGATTAGGCCCAACATTTACAAAAAAGGAATTAAACTCATTTACCACTTTGTTCATGTTTTTTATAACCTTATTATTGTCATTAATGAAATGATTGGGCAAATCTGTGGACACATATTATATATTGACACTACTCAAAACATCACTTCAAACTATTTTACATAAAGAGCTTGATGTACCCTGCAAGATGTAAATGTATACAAACGTTTTGCCACAGTTGGAAGTCAAAGTCATCTATTTCATCTACTCCATTATTTCTGAAACCTCATCTTCTTACAATTTATGACATCAGTGTTTTTCACATATGTGCATACTCTCAGATATGACACTATAACTGCTTATACTTTTTTCTGTCCTTTTTCCAATTTTATTTTCATTCTTATCATTTATTATATTATTATAACCATTACTATTATTATTAGTATTATTTGTTTGTGTTTTTTGATTTGCTTGGGGATTTTTTATTGTGTCTTCTTACAATTTTACACTGTGCTGTAATAATGTTTATTACTTGTGTAGAGGCCATGAATAAGTCCTGAATGTTTTCTTACCCTGCACTACATATTGTTTTTTGTTTTTTCTCACGTCTTGTCTTTCTTGTTTTTAAACTGTGCAAAATAGAAACTGAAACTGAAATGATTATTATGATTAATCACAAAACCAGTAATTTGACAACACCTTTAATGTGTGTTTGTCTAGTAGTCTATGTTCCCATGTAATACCCATGATTTATCTTTTACTGTATTAATTGAGAAATCAATTATATAATCTTTGAAACACAGTATGACTTCCATTTCTGTATACATGTCAGTTCAGGTTGACAATTTGAAAATTATATAATTAACTGACTAATTAAACTATTTGGGATAAAGAGGATGATGTACAGTTAATAACATCCATTATTGTTGTCATATACTGTACCTGTACACATCTATAACCTACCAGCTTCTATGATATGTCATTATTTATTTATCATTAAAGATTTCTTCTGTATCATTTCTCAACTAAAAGACTGCTTTTCACTGACCCAGAGGTCTATTGACATTACCATTTGTATACACCATTTCTATTTACAACTACTGGAATGCCATATTTAAACCTTCTCCCTGTTTCCCTTTAAAGGGACACACTTAATGGGACACAGAGCTAGTGTGGGGTGGCCATGGCATAGAGCCCTAATGAATGGCAGGTGATCAAAATGTGTAAATACAGAAGTACGTATCGCATTGCTTCAACCTATGCTCAGATAAATAATAAATGAATTCCACAACTCATATTAGTATCCATTGCAATGTTTGTAGTCAGGGCCAGTGTTGTTTTCACATTTTAGAATACAGCACTAAATTAAACTACAGGTGCAAATATGTGAGAGTACATGATAACTTCAAGTAAATGTTCATGGAAGACACATCTGGAATTAGCATAACTTGACAGACCATGATGTGCAGGTGTAAATCTTATGGGTTCAAATAGCTAACTGTGTAGACTAGCTCTATTGAACACACACATCTGCAAAAAGCTTTTAGACACCCTCAGTCTTCAATGAAGAAAACACAACGTTTCATATTTCATGGCAGTGTCCAGATAATGGCAGCAAATGGAAAGTTGACATAAAAACCTAAACATGAAATGACCAAACTTCTTATTCTGCTTTCACCTTCAATGGATTAGATTGATTAACTCATTAACTCAGCTGTTGGTTATGATTCGTCGTCTCCGGAGTCCTGATACTGAACTGATCCTGAACTTGCATGTCCCAGTCAGGTTCCAGTAAGACCTGCTCTTTTCTGGCTCATGGTACGCTGACTAGGGATCAGCTCTCACGGCGCCAGTCCCGCCAGTACTACATTAGTTGGAAATGGCAAACTGGTCCTATATCAGCTGATCAGCTGTCATCGTTGATTGACCAGCGCTTGTCCCGCCTTATTCAGTTGATGAACTTGACCAACAACCTATCAGATCTGGGGTGGCCAATGAGATTTCAGGCCCCCCCCCACTACAATCGCCATTGCTCTCCAGGCTAATTAAAAACTTCACCATAGAAAACATCTCTGGGCCATATTCCAGCCGCTTCAGCTACAGTAGACTAACGGTAGACGCGGCCAATCCGCATTTGATATGAAAATTACATCATTTGCATATCAAAAACTGGTCACAAAACATGCTGATTTGCATATCAAACGCGGAGTTTAAAACTCTAATATCTTAAAATCTACAAACGTTACCAAAAAGTTGAACACAAGGACAGATATCCAAAAGTTTGAATGACATTTCTAGCTGAAAGGAAATGAGCGTTACATAGGGCCCTTTGAAGGGGTGAGTTTGACACACTTTGGATTGGAATGCCCTTCAATATGGCAGCGGTGGGCGTGGCCCTCATTATGTTCACTTTAAAGTGAAGAGCCTACATTTTGAAAAGCAGCTGTAGTCTGTGAACAGTCACATGATTATATCAACAGCGCTGACCGGTTAAAAAATACATTGTAAAAGTTAAAGATCTAAAAAACTATAGAACTTATCAAAAAGTTGAATACAAGCAACAATGTCCTAAACAAGCTGAACATTTTGAAGTTTGAATGGAGTTTCTCGCTTCAAGTATGAAGGAGCAGTTAGGTGCCAAAAAAGTATCCAGAATAATAAAGACTGGGAATATTATGATTATATATATATATATATATATATATATATATATATATAATTCCTGGCACAGCAATCACACAATAAGGACAACAATAAAAAGGATCTTTCTGTATTTTGATCTATATGATGCAATTAACTTTGACTTTGTGGTTGTGTTTCATACCAATCTTTCTCCCTTTTTATCTTTTTTATTTTGCCCCTTTATCTTTTCTTTGCTTTTTAGATTGCAGTATGCAACTGGAGCCATCAAACCAAAACAGATGAGGGATTTTGGGAATAACAAGGGGTATGGTGGTGGGGTCGGCTGGTAGGTTTGTTATAGTTTTCATAAAGAGTAAAAAAAAAAAAAAAAAAAAAATTGGATAGATATATTTGAGGGAACCTAGGGCCCATTTATAACCTCTTCAAATTTAAACTCCCATCAACCAGCATGTTACTTCCTTATGTCTGTGTACATTCATTTCAGTCATCCAGGTATTAAGATGTCCAAAAAAAGAAAAAATAGAATAGAGCATAGAAGCATAGAAGAGCGAACACCTCGGGTCCAGACTCAGTGGTTTACATTCACCGGACAAGAAACACAGCTTTGACAATCATAATGTCCACATTTTAGACTGTTAAACAGGTCACACATGTCTAACTGGACTGATCCTCACTAAACAGAGGGGGTGGGACTGCAACATGATCTCCTCCCATTCACAACTGAAAGGAGGGGTTTGGTTTTTCCAATGTAATACCCATGCTTTCTCTTTTATTCCTGTATTCATGTAACAATAAATTATTCCATCTTTTAAATACAGTACGACTTCCGTTTCCGTCATTTCAGGTCAGGTGGAACTATGTATTCATGATGCTGGTGGTTAACCTAAAACACCCTAATCTTGGTTCATAATCTTCCAGATCTATCAAAGGCATTTCAATTTAGAAACACAACCTGAATAGGTACTGTATAATATAATACAATAACTAAGGACATGGACGCCCCTTCCCCACATCATTCCTCTCTCTTCATGATCAAAAAACTGACTTGTTTCTTAACAATTCCCACTTCCTGAAAAGTCATACATCAGACTTGACTCTTACTTCAACTTTTTATGTGAAGTTGAGTCAAATGAAGTTGCACTTTTTGCACACATTCCTCAATGTGCAATACTGACAATTAAGTGACTGTAGACTGCTGGAAAATACTGTGTAAAACAGGAAATGTACGTTTTGTGCATTCATGTGCTATCGTATATATCTCACAAAAATGAATTTCCTACTTGGAAATTTCACATGAATGTCCTCAGAGTTATGACACAATGGTGACCTTTAATTTTCTCAGCAAAGTGAAAACAGTGTTGTCAGTCAACAGTAAGAACACACATAGGCCTACACTTGCACCTTTATTGCAAGCTTGTTGTTAGGTAGACACATCACACATTTGTTTGGATTAACTTGGTCTAATTATGCCTACCATACATTAGAAGACATTTACTCTCACACACTCTCACATTTAACCATTTGTCTCAAGTCATGATGTTTTAGGATCAGGCAGCATCACACATGAAAAGACTCCAGCAGGAATTGGGATTATAGATTGGGATTATAGAGGCTCAAAACACTTATAATGGACTATGATGTTTCAGTGTGAATGAAGCTAAAACTAAGCTAGACTAAAGACATCACATAATATTTAACATGTTTGATTTTGTAGTTACGGTCAAGACTAAAAGAAGACTGTGTTAAGACGGCTCTGACTGAGTTTTCCACCTAATGATTGCAGTGACAGGAGCACGCAGCAACTTCTGTGATTTTATTCCAAGTCTGACATTTGTGTAAAACTGTGAAATGGCTTCAGATGTGATCTAGTGTAAGGTCGGCCACAGCTTGTTAACATGCAGGACATTTGTGTTTGTTTATTGGATGTTTTGCAGGGTTGGATTTTCTGACACAATAGCACACGAATGCACCATTTCTCCTCTCTGTAAGGAATGTACTTTTTCCAGTCAATAACAATAATAATAATAATGATGATAATACTAGCAATAATAATCATAATAATAATAATAACTACAGCAAGAATAATAAGTCATAATATTAACAGTCAAAGACAAAAAACACAACATATACATATTATTATTATTATTATTTATTTATTTTTTATTTTAATTTTGACTTCAGCACTTTACAACACATTGATGTTGGCTTAAACCTCTTCTCAGGTTGAAGTTAGGTGGAGCTATACTGGCAGTTTGCTCAGCTCAACAAACTCCTTCTACGCATAAGAATCATAAAGGTGTAAGTTGTCCCGCCCTAACAGGTGCAACAAAACCAACAGCAGGGTCACAGAGATGTCAATCAAGGATGACTGTGCAGGCCCACAGTCCGGAGAAGAGGTCTAATCAGCCAACACAAATGAAAACACCTGTATGGGCCACACAGACATCGGCCCTCATTTATCAATCTAATGTAGAAACCAGCACAGATCTGAGCGCAGAAATCATCTCAGGACAGGGTTCATGTGATTCATGAAACGTTCATATCTCACCAATCACAGCGTAAGAATGATCAGGTGTTGACAATCGTCATTTAAATATCACGCCCCTAAATATTCTCGGTTTAGAGGCCTCGCCCCCAGAGTTTACCACATGGAGAGGCTTAATACGTCCAAGAAGAGAAACTTCTCAAGTCTTCTTCAAGTCCAACTGAACCAGTTAGTTCTACTTGGCAGCCTGAAAAGTGGCATCAAAGGAAGTCGGAAAAATGCAGCATGGAAATAAATCACTGCTGCGGTCAACAGCGTTGCCGTCGACAACCGAACTCCAGCTGAGGTTTGAATATTTCATTTATACATCCATGATATGTATAGCCTATATATATATATATATATATATATAATAGTAGCCTAATATGAAGCTTGTATCACAATTCTTTACATTTAGGTGAAGAAAAAATGGCCAGACCTCAAACAAGTAGGCCAGGTGTGTCAAACTCAAGGCCCGCGGGCCGAATCCGGCCCAGCACCTCATTTTATGTGGCCCGCGAGAGCTTGCAAAGAATTTGATTTGCACAATACAATTCTATGCTGTGTTAAGGAAGTACGGTGTCCATAAACTACATGTCCCAGAATGCATCCAGATTTTGTTATCCACGCACTTAAGGCGTTGATGCCACAGCTCCGACTTCAAGCTGCCCGTGTCCTGTCCATGTTTGGAAGCACCTACCTGTGCAAACAGATGTTTTCAATCATGAATCTAAGGGTGTTTTCACACTTGGTCCCTTTCAGCCCTCCAAACCAACTCAGAGCGATTAGTCAGCATTTTTTGCGCATATGTGAACGCTCCAAAAGAACTCAGACCCCTCTGAAACGAACCGTACTCAGACCTCCACGGGAGGTGGTCTGACCCTTCAAGTCCGCGTTTCGGTTCTCTTACCCTGTGCATTGTGAACAAAAAGCGCTCCAGGTTCACTTCGCCCTTTGCCGTTGTATTTTAGCCCTCTAGGCTTGCCGTAGACAGATCACATGCTATTGTGTTGGGACGCTCGAAAAAACAAATAGACGTAACCATGGCAACCATGGTAACGCTAGCAAGACTAGTGGACGAGGAGTAGTTTGGTCCGAGGATGAAACTACTGCACTTCTCCAGATATGGAACGAAGAACACATCAAATGGCAACTGTCTACAATACACAGAAACTCTGAGGTTTTCCTCCAGTTTTCAGTTCATATCAAAGCAAGGAGCTTCAGTAGGACCAAACTGCAGTGCTGCGTGAAAGTAAAAAAAAAAAAAAAAACCTATGTCAAAAGTACTTTACCACATGCGATAAAATGAGAAAAAGCGGAGAATCCTCTGAAATAAAAGACACATCTCTCACTCTCTCTCTCTAGCAATAGCAAATAAGTAATAACAGTAGACTAATAATCATAATACATAACAGTAAATACATACATAGCAGTAAAGGTCTGAGCTCCAGAGGACTATAGTGTGAACAGAAAGAGGACTGAGGCCCCATCAGAGCTGAAGTGATCCAGAAAGAGAACTGAGTCCTCTTTCAAATGAACTGACAATGTGAACGCAAAAAGAACTGAGTCCCTTTTCTGTTGGTCCACTTTTTGGTCCACTTTAAGAGGACTGAGTTCAGTTCGTTTAAAGAGGACTACATGTGAAAACACCCTAAATAAGACCAAGCACAGATCACGCATCAGCGATGACAACCTCCACGCTGTTTTACTACTTTGTATATTTCATTTTTTTTTTTTTTAATAAATTGTATAATAGTTGTACACTTGAATTTCTATTTGCCATTATTTTTCCTAGAATTCTGCTTTCAGAGCTAGTTATTAATAAGTCATTACTAAAACCAATAATAATCGAATGCAGAGGCAATTATGTAATATGATAACAAGTAGATACATTTATATAGTCTTACATTTACAACCGGCCCTTTGAGGGCAACCATAATGCTGATGTGGCCCGGGATGAAATTGAGTTTGACACCCTGAAGTAGGCTATCTCAAAATGAAAGAGAAATTAATCTTACACCAGAAAACTGTTAACCCCGTTAATTGCAAACAATTTGAAAATACCTATTTATGTTAGGGATAGGCTTTATGACACATAGTCGATGTAGGCCTTTATAAAATAGAATATTTTGCCACAGGCTACATATTTTTAAGTGATGCATATGTGGCTGCATATTCTTAGATGCCAGTCAGAATAAATGGTCTAATAACAATTCTCCGACTCAGCAGATTTACTCTGCTGCAAGTCCAGCTGACTGGAAAACTTGCTACAGGAGTTGAGACTTGATGTGAGATTTGATCGTAGCTCCGCTCACGTCCAAACTGATAAATTCTGAGCTTTGCGTGGAAATGACGTACGCCCAGTTTTCTGTCGTACGTTCGTTTTGTAAATGAAGGCCACTGTCTTTATGTTACACTGTCTTTATGTGAATGAACATTTTAACAAATATCTTGTGGCCAGTGCATTATCAGTATTATTATAAAATATTATTTCATTATTATTAATGTCATTATTTATTATTATTGTAACAGCGAGGCAGGTGGTGATCAAAACCCCAAGACTGGGTGTTTACTGAACATATAGCAGGTGACACAGGAAACCAAAAACAAGAGCTGTTCACAAACTGACACAAGTAACAGAACAATGATCCGACAAAGACTGACTGGGAACAAGACTAATATACACATGGGGGGTGATTACAAATTAGACACAGCTGGGGCAGACAGGAAACAAGGTACGCTTAGAACTAAAAGAACTAGACAGGGAAACAGACAAAGAAATACAAAACCTAGACAAGGCAAAAAGTCACAACCATGACACCAACCCAAATAAAGGGTATGTGGCGCACCTCAGAGCAAGGCATGCTAACTGTCCGCGGCCGGATCACTGCTGTAAGTTTGTCCAGTTATCAAATCCACACCTAAAAAAATGCATTAATTTCCACATGTGGAACATGTATCGCATAAGTTTCTATCCTTAATATTTCCAAAGAGGCCTCTGCATCCAACCTAGACAAAAAAGAACAAATCAATTTATTTACAAATAACTTGTCAGCACAATAAACTGGTTGTTTTTGTAAAATTTTGCCAGTTATCTGCATATTATAATTAAATTTAAAATAGCGTAGGCCTAATATCCCAGCCAATCAAAAACAACTGTCCAATCTGGCCATGTTATGAACACCAACAATTGCTAAGTCAGATATATCAGCAGTCTGCTCTAAAGATGAACATAACTTCACACACCTAAAGTAGCAGTGTGCCAGAAAGACTGTAACATAATGCTTAATTCCATAGTCAACTTTTCCTAATGAAGTGTGTCATTTCCTCAATTTCTACCACATTTAGATGGAATCAGTAAGAAGGCATCAGGGGGAACGGGGGGTGGCCTTCCCCGTGCGGACACTGAAAATTGAAGAGGTAGAGAATTATTCAGAATACTAGCCTTCATTTCCATCATTACGCCCACTTCCAAATGAATGACTTTTCCTGATTTTTAGCATGCAAGGAGTATAGGAAGTGACTGATTCAAGTTTTAATATTTGGTGACATAAATTACTGTAAAGTTTTCATATGTACTGCTTGCATTTCGATAATTACCTTTCCATACATTTTGTCGACCAGTCCTCATGAAGATCTGTTTTTCTTGGCAGGATGGAGAACAAGTCCAAATAACCCTGTGGTGTGAGGCCAACTGGTTCCCCATCAAGATAGGGATGATGGTCTCATTACACACTTGAAGGGGAAGCTGTCAGCTATGGGTTTCAGCTCAATTCAACCAATTTCACTGAAATTGAGCTAAGTAATGTATACTGCGCATGATTTGAATAGGGCAGGGCCATTCAATTGTGTCCCATGGAGGACCAAGACTTTGCAGGTTTTCCCACTCGTTTACCTGGTCAAGCTCCTGATAGAGGACTGGACAGAACTTCTAATGAGCTGCACAACAACGTCACATCCTCCATATGTTTGCCACTTCCTGTCCCAGTCAACAAACTATAATTTATTGCTTTTGACAACTGAAAGGAATACACCTTACCAACACTACTAAGTGAGGATTAATCATTTCCTTTAAACAGAATTTATCCATACATTACACAAGCATTTTAGTGTCACCAATCCAAACATACCACGTGATCGGCTTGGTCTGCAAGTTGCATTTAAGGCATAGTTTTTCTGAAATATCCAACTGAGTTTTTAATTATGAGGTTTTTTTTTCTTTTCAGCATGACCCTGCAACAGATACTTACCCAAACATCAGACCGCTGTAAGTTTCTCTAGTTATCAAGTCCACACTGACAAAAAAGCCTTACTTTCCACATATAACCTACAAAAGCCAAGAAAAGAAATGAGATACTCCAGGTGGATCCACGTTTCATCTAAATATACTGTAAATATATATTTTTGGCCCCCAAACTGTGTTTTGTCAGTAGACTACAACTTAATGAGTGAGCCAATGCAATAACAGGGAAAATATGAAATTACTAAACAATACCAACAATCACAACAGCGTCTTTATGCAACAGAGATGCTGATCCAAGGACTATCCACAATTCCTGCCTATTTGTTGACTGCTGTTACTTTGCCCAGATATCTGAGTAAGTCCACCCAACATGTGACATCCCATTAGGAGCCATAAGAAGAAAGAAAATAAAAGACAAACTATGGAAATTTGAGAGGGAAATAATGCTGTTCAAAATCCCCACAACAATATTAAGATGATGTTGGAGAAAATTATAGCAGGTGTGGAAATTTAGGCCAAAAGAAGCAAAATTGGTGTACATTTGTGTAAACAACATTTCTGTTATTCAAATGTAATACTTTCACCTATTTCTGAACATAAGTCTTACACGTTTTTTACATTTTAAATTACATACGTTTCTTTCCTTAACACTTGCAAAGAAGCCTTTGCATCCAACCTAGACAAAAAAATACCAAATAAATTCATTTTCCAATAACTTGCCTGTGCTACCACGTTACTTTAAAATGTATTTCTATGTTCAAGTCAAGTCGTCAAGTTTATTTATAGACCACATTTAAAACAACCAGGGTTGACCAAAGTGCTATACAAGTATTGAAGAAGGAAGGTAAAACAATGCTATTGTCTCTGACCTGTATAAATTTATAACTGAGTCCTCATAGAAACCTTTGCCACTTAACAGACTCTGGAAGAGAGATATCAATACTTCCTCAGATCTGGATTGGCACACTATATGGTCAAAGATATCCCTGTCATCCAGAAATCCAAACCATCAAATGATACACTATAAATTTATTCACAGGTCTTATGTTACACCTCGAACATTACAACAAATGAAACTCAGAGCTAATCCATATTGTGACTTTTGTCCAGACCATACCATTGGCACTTTTCTTCATATGGTCTGGCAGTGCCCGGAGGTTAATAGATTTTAGGGAAATGTCTCAAGTATTATGTCTAGTGTTATGGAGAGAGCCATCCCTCACTCACAGTATCTGCTATTACTTAATGACACCTGCTCTTTGGAGCTAACTACAAATGATAGGCGCCACTTGTCTCACAGCTGCTAAAAAGATGGTAGCTTGTCACTGGAAACCACCTCATGCACAGTCGGTGAGGGAATGGCTCTCTTCCTACCGGAATATTGCACAGCTGGAGCTTTCTACAGCACGATTACATTATGCAAAAACACAAAATATTATTTGCTGGTCAAAGCTACTAGAAAAAATTAGTGGTTTATTATAAAGATTTGTGGTTGACTATCTTTTTCAGCTGTGCTTTCATGTATTTGCTTGCTTGCTTACTTGTTTAGAATATTAATACTGTATATACTATATGTACATTCTTTGGTTACATTTTATGTATATTCTTGGCTATTTCTGTGGATATTATCATGGATGATGGAAGAAATTAGCATTATTATTTAATTCCTTTGTGTCTGAATGCTGCTGGTTTATGTCTATAATGATCATGGGATTCCTGGGTAGCAGGGGGATGGGGTTGGGAGGAATGGTTATACTGGTAGTTTTGTTAATGTTTGTTTGCTGTTTTTGTGTTTTTATCTATGTACACTGCCTTGGTCCATCATGTTAGGGGCTAGAGGGTGGGGGTGGAGTGGGTTGGTGGGAGGGAAACAAGGGAAATGGGGGTGGGGGGGGGGTCTGTTGTAGTACATTTTGCTTTTTTTGTTTGCCTTGTGTCACTTTTGTGACTGTGATGGTGCTCCCCTTTCCTTAGATACACAATAAATTATTGATCACAAAAAAAAGTCTTGAAGAAGGATAATAAATAATACTAATAAAAAACAACAGACAAATCAATGTAATTAAAAATACACAAGTGGAACACACAATAATTCATACAACTCTTATACACACGTGCACACACACTTGTGAGACACAGGGTGATGCACAAACATAAATTCACAGTCGTATCAAGTTAATTCAGAGGCCAAGGAATAAAGGTGGGTTTTAAGATGTTTTTTTAAAAGAGATAGAGGGGGCAGATCGGATACAATTGGGAAGTATAAAGTATATATAGTATACAGTGAGTTGCAGTAGTCCAAGAGAGAGGATATGAAGGCATGGATGGACTTTCTCTAGGCCTTGGAAGGATAGGAGGGATTTGATTTTAGCAATGGTCCTAAGCTGGAAAACACTGGCAGTTACTACAGTGTTGATTTCTTTCTCCAACTTGAGCGCCGAGTCAAAGGTCAGGCCGAGGATTTCAGATAGAAAGATAGGAAGAAAAACACTCAAGGGCTGTTCCAGTAATGCCAGCTCACTTGTTTAGCCTACTACGGAGAATATGGTGATCAATAAAGTAAAACAGAGCATTCTCCTACATCAGCGTGCATTACAGTGTCATTTAAGACCATAATAAGTGCAGTTTTGGTAGAGTTCTGCTGACACAAGCCTGATTGGAATGTATCATAAATATTGTGTTGTTGCAGCACTCTCTGCAGTTGTTTAGAGACCACTTTCTCTAGGACTTTGGAAATGAAATGAAATAGGTTGGTAGTTATGTAAGACAGAGGGGTCAAGGGTAGGTTTTATTTAGGATAGGCTGGATGCTGGCTTGCTTGAAGTTATCTTTAACACAACAGTCAATGAGCTACTTACAACATTGAGCATACTGGGGCCAATGGCAGATATTGCCTCCTTGAGAAGAGGAGTGGGGATAATATCAAGAGAGCTAGATGATGATTTCATGTGGGAAATCGTTTCAGTGAGGTCCTGCAAAGAAGTGAAGTATTACGTAATTTCAATCAGGAAGACTACTTATCTCCGCCCCTCTCTCCCCCTAGTTTCATTCAAACTTCTCCCTATCCAATCACCGTTATACAACGCATTCCCTCGCTTTCAATATCCAATCCATGCAAACCATCTCTTTCCCTCTCTTTCTCGCAGAACCAATCATCTGAGTGGTCGAGAGTATATACACGTCATTTACTATGACATTACGCTACTCACGAATGTGCATGCTGTCTTTCAGTCGCTGTCATTCCAGCCGTTTCGCCTTTCTTCAAACTCTCCTTTCAATAGTGGGCTCGCCATGTCTGATTCCGAGGACAAGCTCCTATTTCAGGGATCAAATCCGCAGGAGGCTGCAGCAGAATCAGCCTCTATCCGTCGAAAAAGCGCCCACATCGCCGATCGCATTCCCTCCGGGTTCCAGTCTGACGGGTCCCAAATCCTCGCTCAGCTCGCAGAGAGAGGGATTTCTCCATCACTGGGGCTCCGGGCCTCTCAACTGCAGGATCTAGCCAGTATGACCCGGGACGGCAGCTCCGCGCCAGCGACCGAGGCTCCCCATTCAGCGGAGTTCAATCCGGCCCCCGAGGCCGGAAAAGGAGCCGAAAGTCTTCCCCAGGCCGGGCTCCAGCAAAACGCCGAAAAAATGGCTCAGCAACCCCGGCGCCCGCAGCATCAGCTGCATCCGCTCCCATCAGCGCCCGCTCCGACATGCCGGGACCCTCAACCGGCCCGCCAGGAACCCCAGTCGGCCCACCGGGTATTCAGGATTCACTGCTGTTAACCATGCAGTCTCTCGTCGGATCCCTCAGCACCATCGACGCGCGCCTTAAAGTGCTGGAAAACTCCGGTCATCCTCCCGTATCGGCGCCTTACCCAGTTCCAGCCCAGCCGCAGTTCCCGGGCATGTTTCCCCGACTCCAACCGGCGGCCTTCCCGGCCCAAATAGCTGCACCCCCAGCTCTAGCAATGCAGCCTGCCCCCCAGAGTACCCTGGCCTCGGCTGTTCCCACTCCAGCGCTCGGTAGGCCTTACATTCCTTTATCTGCTAATATCTCACTCAGGCTAAGATCCCACATTTTGCAGGGTAGGGATATCAACTTAGTCAGCATCATCCTGCCATCCCCCGAATGCAGCAACAAGATCACAGGCGGCCAGGACATATCTGTCGTGTTAAAATCTGCTGATCCCCGTTTGTCCAGAGACTTGTCAATAGGGGAGTTTCTAGTGGCTTTCGGGATTTACCGGGACGTCATCTGCTCCATATATCCTGATCGCCGCTTAGAATTGGATGGCTATCTGGCGCTCATCGGGGATCTTAACCTGAAGTATGGGAAGAACGTATTCTATGAATATCATAAAGCTTTATCCAGCAAGGCAGCCCTGTATATCTCCCAGTCCAACATCCGCCTAAACTGGTCCGTGTTAGACACCGAGCTGCTAGTCATGCTAGTAGGCGCCCACCAAGCGCTGACCTGCTTTTCATGCGGTGATGCAGGGCATTCAGCCCCGCTGTGCCCAAAGGTCCTATTCCAGTCCAGCCCCACCTCCCTCCTTCAAACTCCCCCTCCCCTCTTCGGTCAGACCGATCGCTACGGACGTCAGGTGCATTCCCACAACAACATGGCAATCTGCAATAATTTCAACGAAGGAGTATGCTCTTACCCCAACTGCATTTTTCTTCACATCTGTAGCGCTTGCAGGGAAGCGCACCCCTGCTCAGTGTGCCCCCGACGGATCCGCCCTCCAAGGCTGGTTCAAAGAAATTCTGAAGATCCATCCTTCTACCCCAGTCGACGTCCCACGTCGTGGACCATCTGATCACCGGTCTCTCGCAGGGGTTCAGGGTGGGAGTCATTTCTCCCCCCTCAGTTTCTCACGTCTCTAAAAATCTCCTGTCTGCCCTGAGAGAGCCCGAGTCAGTTGCTCAGCTGCTAGATAAAGAGATTAATAAAGGATACCTAATCGGCCCCTTCGATTCTCCTCCCTTTCCCGTCTTTCGCACAAGCCTAATAGGCGTAGCTACTCGCAAATATTCAGGCAAGACGCCCTATTCAATGCCTGATTTTCGATCTGTCATCTCCCCATCACGGCCCAATACCAAGCATCAATAGTCTAATCCCCCCCGAACCTTTTTCTCTGCACTACGCATCAGTCGACAATGCAATCCGCTTGATCAAGTTAGCGGGTCAGGGCGCATGGCTTTCCAAAGCCGACATCTCCGATGCTTTCAAAGTCGTTCCCATCCACCCCTCTCAGTGGCCTCTGTTCGGCGTTAAATGGGAGTCTAAATTCTATTTCGCTGTCAGGCTCACTTTCGGTTGCCCGTGCATTTTAAATTTTCTGTCAGAAGCGCTCTGTTGGATTTTGTTAAATAACGTCAGACTACCATCCGTACTCCACCTGCTCGACGATTTCCTGGTAATAGATCCTCCGTCTGACTCCTCCGGCTTTTCGTTAAACAAGCTTAAAGAAACGTTCCATCGTCTCGGCGTTCCTCTGTCAGAGGAAAAAACCACCGGCCCTTCCACCTCTCTCGAGTTTTTAGGCATCACTTTAGATAGTGTCCAGATGAAAGCCTCTCTCCCCATCGAGAAACTGTCCCGCATCCGCGCAATCGCACAGTCTTTTCTGTCAGCCAGCCAAATAAGCAAACGAGATCTCCTGTCGTTACTCGGCCACCTAAACTTCGCGATGCGCATTATTCCCCAAGGGCGTTCCTTCATCTCCAGACTCCTGGATCTGGCAGCATCAGTCCCCGGCCTCCATGACCCAGTCTCTTTCAACGACGGGTGCCGGTCTGATTTACGCTTCTGGTCTCTCCTGTTAGACAACTGGAACGGCATCTCGTTCTTCTATGATGAGATCGTTTTCTCATCTGACGCCCTTAAATTTTTTACGGATGCCGCCCCATCCATAGGTTTTGGGGGGTTCTATCAAGGCCATTGGTTCGCAGGGAAATGGCCTCATCAGTTTTCCGGTCTCGACAAATCATCCGCTCTGTTCGAGATTTATCCCATAGTCGCAGCTTGTCACATCTGGGGCCATTTCTGGGCTCGGAAACGCATAGCAGTAAATTGTGATAACGCAGCAGTAGTCGGCATCATCAATAAAGGCCGTTCGTCATCCCCCGCCATCATGCCTTTCGTTCGGCGCCTGACTTGGCTTTCTGTAACCCACAACATCATCAGAGCCAAACACATCCCCGGGCATCAATGTCATTGCTGATCACCTGTCTCGTTTCAATTTCCAGGCTTTCCAGAGTCTCTGCCCCGAAGCCGACCCATCTCCAGTGGCAATCCCTCCGTTTACCGCTCTGACCCTTTCCTAACTCAAAATCCCCTTCTGGCTCATCTCCTCAATTCGGCTCAGCACTATATGAGGAAAGGATTAGCAGCGTCCACGCTGAAATCCTACGATGCGGCTTGGAGAATGTTTGCCTCGTTCTGCCTCACTGTTAGTCTGCCTCTGCACCCTATTCTAATCCCCACCGTCTGCGCCTTCATCACCTACTGCATGGATGTCTGCCACCTTCAACCTCCATACATCCGCAGCCTGGTGGCGGGCATTCAATTCTATGCTAGATGTAATGATCCTGCCTTCCCTAGTTTGTTCTCCAACCCGGCAATAAAATTATTGCTTAAAGGTATTTCTAAAGTGTCTCCTTCCATTCCCGATTCTAGGCGTCCTATTACGCTTTCCATTCTTCACCAGATGATATCTTCCCTTAGGAATGGTGTGTTTTCTCCCTACATAGACACTCCTGTTAGCCTTTTACAGGTTCCTCAGAGTCAGTGAATTCACGTCTCTTTCTGTATTTGACCCCTCTAGTGACGTCTCATTCTCCGATTTAATATTTCATCCCGAATTCTATAGTCTCTCCCTCAAACACTCCAAAGCCGGCGGTGCTTGCATTGTAATCATTGCTCGCATCCAATCACATTTTTGCCCGTATACGTCTATGCTCCAGTATTTGAATGTCAGACCTCATTCTAGTCCTTCCTCACCTCTGTTCCTGATTTCATCCCAGCATCATATGACTAGATCTTGGTTTATTCACCATTTCAAACTGATTCTCCAAAAATGCAATCTTTCCTCTGAGAATTATTCAAGCCATTCGTTTAGAATCGGTGCTGCTACCACAGCTGCCATGCAAGGGGTCTCCTCTGCCTCCCTTCAACAATTGGGACGCTGGTCATCATCCGCATATTCTGCATACATCCGACCCGACCAAGCTGCTATATTATCAGCCCAAAGATCTCTCCATCCGTAAATTGGTAAGTGATTCATGCATATCGTTGGTGGTGGTTTTATCTCAAACCGGGTTCACTCTCAATTTCAACCCTATTTCTCTTCACCCTAAACCGGAGCTAAACTCTTCCTATCAAGCTGGCCTTCATCTACCAGCACCCTGTGTTTCTAAAAGCTGGCCTTCATCTACCAGCACCCTGTGTTTCTAAAAGCTGGCCTTCATCTACCAGCACCCTGTATTTCTAAAAGCTGGCCTTCATCTACCAGCACCCTGTGTTTCTAAAGCTGGCCTTCATCTACCAGCACCCCGTTTACTAAACTGGCCTTCATCTCCCAGCACCCTGTTTCTACTCTGGCCCCCAGCACTCCGTTTACTAAGCGGCCTTCATCTTCCAGCACCCCGTTTTCTGCACCGACCTTTATCTAGCCTACCAGCACCCGTTCCTACACTGGCCTTCATCTGCCAGCCCCTCGTTTTCTTAAGCTGGCCTTCATCTCCCAGCTCCTTTAAATCTAGGCTATGTCACCTGTATCCTACCTGCCGCAATTCCTCTTTCTTCTCAGCCTCTCTGATATTATAGCTTCCACTTCATCTTAACCTCTCGTAGCATCCGACTCTCCTACTGGCATGTAGTCTAATTTGGCGAGCTCCATGGTCCCATTTTATGTATTAGCATGTCATCTTAATCTTAACTTCAATTCATTTTGGGGGGAATCCTAATTCTATCCCATTCCCGACGCCCTCCTAACTTCATCATGGGAGGCGTGTCATCATGGAGCCTATGCCAAACTCTAATTGTTTTATTCAATAAAAATATTCATCGAACATTCTACCTAGTCTCTCCTGATTCAAGTGAAGTATTACGTAATTTCAATCAGGAAGACTACTTATCTCCGCCCCTCTCTCCCCCTAGTTTCATTCAAACTTCTCCCTATCCAATCACCGTTATACAACACATTCCCTCGCTTTCAATATCCAATCCATGCAAACCATCTCTTTCCCTCTCTTTCTCGCAGAACCAATCATCTGAGTGGTCGAGAGTATATACACGTCACTTACTATGTCATTACGCTACTCACAAATGTGCATGCTGTCTTTCAGTCGCTGTCATTCCAGCCGTTTCGCCCCTCCTCCTCCCCTGCCACCACCAACGTCATGGCTCCAGAGGGATTCCCCGGGGGGGAATCCTAATTCTATCGCATTCCCGACGCCCTCCTAACTTCATCATGGGAGGCGTGTCATCATGGAGCCTACGCCAAACTCTAATTGTTTTATTCAATAAAAATATTCATCGAACATTCTACCTAGTCTCTCCTGATTGAAATAGGGTTCAACTGGCTCAGGAGGGTGGGCCAGGCTGCAGTGACAAAGCTAGTGTGAGAAGACAAAGTGATCTGCAATCTGGTACCATTGATCTTATTATCAAAGAAGGATGAGAAGTCTCACAGTCAGCATTGGAAGAGGCAGTTTATCACAGATTCAGATTCAAAAACGTTAATGTCCCTGAGGGGCAATTCGCTTTGCAGACAATAGTCCAACACAATACAATACAATACATACAATACATCAAACACAACACAGCACAAGATCCATATCTCCTACACTGTCACCATGAATCATGGAAAAAAGAAAACGCAATGACATCCGGAATTATAGTTTGTTTAAAAAACCAATAGCAGATGGAACAAAAGACAATCTGTATCTATTAGTGCTACCTTTGGGGAGACTAAACCTCCGCCCTGATGGAAGCATCTGGAACTCAACATGTAAAGGATGTTGAGGGTCCAAAACAACAGTCTGTGCCTTTAAGATGGCCCTCACTTCATACAGGTGCTGAAGGTCAATAAGGGTTTGCACCAGTAATCTTACGGCACAGCTTGACAATTTTTTCCAGTTTGTTCCTATTTAAGACTAAGACTGCCAAACCGGCAAATCATAGAAAAAGAAAGGACAGACTCAATAAAAGAAGAATAAAACATTTTCATCAGTGTCATGATTTGCAACTAGCTTAGAAAGTACAACCGTTGATTTGCCTTTTTACATATGGCATCTGTATTTGCATCAAATTTAAGCTTCTCGTCTAGGACAGTGCCCAAATACTTATATTGCTGCACTGCTAACACTGGCTCACCCTTAATCACACACGGGGCAGGGGCAGGGGCCTCCTCTGAAAATCAATAAACATTTCTTTGGTCTTGGCCACATTTATTTGGAGGAAAGACTGGTCACACGAGTTAACAAATTCATCAAGGACTGGGCCATGATCTTGCTCCACACCCTGCAGAAGACTCACGATCACAGAGTCATCGGCAGACTTAAGGACAAATCTTGATACATGATTGCTCTGGCACTCATTTGTATATAGAACAAATAAAAGTGGTGAAAGCACACAGCCCTGAGGGGATCCAGTGGAAGATGAGAGTTTACTGGACAGGGTTCCATTAACCCGGACCCTCTGTGATCCGTTCGTTAAGAAGTCAGTGAGCCAACATACTATACTAAAATCCATATTAAAATTAGATAAGAGCCTGTGTGCAAGAACATGTGGCTGAATACAATTAAAAGCAGAAGAAAAGTCAATAAAAAGCAAACATGCATGGTTCTTATTTCCCTCCAGGTGCCTCAGTACAAGATTTAACAGAGTAGCTGTAGCGTCCTCCACTCCCCTCCTTGCCCTGTAGGCAAACTGTAAGGGGTCCAACGTGTCATGCACTGTGTGTAAAATTTCAGATTTGACAATATGTTCAAATGTTTTCATAACAAGGGACCACAGGGCGATAATCATTCAGTGACTTAGGGGACTTGACCTTTGCCACTGGCACCACAATAGATTCCTTCCACATACTAGGAACTTTCTGTTGTTCCGAGGAGGACTGGAAAATATATGAAAGAATACCGCACAGTTGCCAGGCACAACACTTCAATAATTTTCCCCCTATGCCATCAGGACCAGGGCTTTTCCTCTCTTTAATACGACCAAAAGATTTACACACAATCACCTCATCAATTTTAATCTTACAACCTGCAGGCCCATTTCTAAAATTAGAAAACTCATCATTGAAATCATAGATATCAAACCTAGAGTAGAATTTGTTTAACTCTTCTGCCAATTCAGCATCAGGTTTCTCAGGATAAAATACTCTTCTGTCCTTTGTAATGATATTCAGTAACATAAGAAGTGTAATACCAAGTTTGACCAACAGATGGCTCTGGGAGAATTAAGGAACGTCGGTATAGACTGTGAGTAGAAGTGGTTCCTGGTTGGTGAGCTAAACAATAAAAGAACTAGTGCAAGCTAGCTGTTCATACGATAATGTTTCAGCATTATTCATTATTATTCTCATCATTATAAGAAATGAACAACACATGGATATGGAGACTTTGAGGCCACCGGAGGGACTAAAACTGGTGGGAAATGTTGACAGCAACTGGCGGAGTTTCAAGCAGCAGTTTGAGCTGTATATGGCAGCCATTGGATTGGATTCTGCATCCGGCGCCAGGAAAATTGCGTTGCTGCTCACGGTAGCGGGTCCTCAAGCCATTGAAGTCTTCAACACGTTCGAGTTTGCGGAGGAGGATGACAGAAACAAGTACGACAAAGTGATTGAGAAGTTCAATGCACATTGCTCTCCACAAAAAAACACTGTATATGAAAGGTACATCTTCTGCTCACGCATGCAGCAACAAAATGAAACTTTTGATAGCTTTGTGACTGATCTGAAGCTGAAAGCACAGACATGTGATTTTGCTGATCTGAAGGATTCCATGATCCGCGATCAAATAGTGTTCGGAATCTATGATAAAAAGGTCAGAGAACGGCTGCTAAGAGAGGCCAAATTAACCCTTGAGGAGGCAGAGAGAGTTTGCCACGCTAGTGAGTTGGCCCAGCAGCATGCAAAGACATTCAGTGAAACCAATGCCACTGCAGTTTATGATGGTGCGAAGGTTGCTGTGATTACAAACAAAATAAAAAGAAAGACTGAACAAAAGAAACACAAGGAGGATGCTGCATTCACCTGCAAGCGATGTGGTGGTAGACATGAGCCCCGGCAGTGTCCAGCATATGGCAAAAGATGTTCAAAATGTAATGGAAAAAACCATTTTGCCAAGCAATGTCTATCCAAAGACAAACCCAAATCAGTACATGTAGTTGAAGAGACTGACTTAGGTGAAACATTCTTTGTAGGTATGGTGTCATGTGACGATAAAGACAATATAGAATATAAGCAGTGTACTACAGAGGAAAACGACAGACATATGGAAAATGAAGACACATGGATCGTGTCACTTCCAATAAATGGAGCTTTAGTAGCACTAAGGATAGACACAGGTGCCCAAGCAAACCTGATCAGCATGACAGAAATCAGTGTCATGAAAGAAAAGCCTAGGATTTTCAAGAGAGGTGTGCCACTGACAGACTACAATGGAAAAGAAATAGCAAGTAGAGGTCAGTGCAGACTTAAAGTGACAGTAAAGCATAAAGAGCACAATGTATTGTTTTCTGTCGTACCTGAGGGCCGTGAGTCACTGCTAGGTGGGGTCACATCTGAGAAACTGGACTTAGTAAAGAGGATCTACCATATTAACTGCTCAGAAGCAGTAAGCGCACACCCAGACACAGTGAACTCCATTGTGCAGAGTTATTCAGATGTTTTCAAAGGACTGGGATCCCTACCATATACATACAGGATTCAACTGAAGGAGGATGCAAAGCCTGTCATCCATGCTCCAAGGAGGGTTCCAGCTCCGCTTCGAGAGCGCCTAAAAAAGGAACTAGACAGGATGTCTCAGCTAAATGTCATCACTAAGGTTGAGGAACCAACGGAATGGGTTAACTCAATGGTGTGTGTTGACAAAAAGAATAAGAAAAATGAACTGAGAATATGTATGGACCCTGGGGATCTCAATGCAAACATAAGACGTGAGCATTACCAGATACCTAAGCGTGAAGAGATCACAAGTGAGATGGCAGGTGCCAAGTACTTCACTAAACTAGATGCATCACAGGGATTCTGGCAAATAAAACTGGATGATGAAAGTTCCAGATACTGCACCTTCAATACACCTTTTGGCAGATATCGATTCCTCAGGATGCCATTTGGTATCATATCAGCTTCAGAGATTTTCCATTGTGCAATGGAACACATCATAGAAGGGTTAGAAGGGGTCCGTTGTTACATTGATGATGTGGTTGTATGGGGCTCCATCCTACAGGAGCAAAATGAAAGACTGGCAAAAGTGCTCCAGAGGGTACGTGAGAATGGACTGAAGCTTAACAAAGACAAATGTCAATTTGGTGTGCAGGAAATAACATTTCTGGGAGACAGACTGTCTGCTCAAGGTGTTGAGCTAGATGAGACAAAGGTGAAAGCCATACTAAGCATACCTCGTCCCACAGACAAGAAAGGAATGCTGAGAGTCATGGGGATGATAAACTTCATTGGAAAGTTCATACCCAACTTGTCAGTGAAGACGTCAGCTCTACGGCATCTGCTTCACAATTCCACAGAATTCAAGTGGACAACCAGACATGAGCGAGAGTGGAATGCTCTAAAGACTACACTGACAACTGCTCCCGTCCTATTATGATCCTACTAAGAAACTAAAGGTCTCAACAGATGCATCGAAGGACGGGCTTGGGGCTGTCTTGCTGCAGGCAGAAGGAGATGATTGGAAGCCAGTTGCATATGCCTCAAGGTCCATGACTCAGACTGAGGGTAGATATGCTCAGATAGAGAAAGAATGTCTTGGACTGGTTTATGGACTAGAAAAGTTCCACTGCTACGTATATGGCCTACCCACCTTCACAGCCGAGACTGATCATCGCCCTCTGGTATCGATCATCAAGAAGAACCTGAATGAGATGTCACCAAGAATTCAACGTCTCATGATGAAACTACAAAGGTATGACTTCGACCTGATATACACACCAGGCAAACACATAGTGTTAGCTGACGCACTGTCAAGAGCACCAGTGGTGAGTTGTATGAGTGTCACTGAAGAGGAACTGGAAGCTCATGTAAACATGATGGTTGCTTCTTTGCCAGTATCTGATGTCAAGTCAAAACAGATATGTGAAGAGACAGTTAAGGACAAAAAGCTACAAACAGTGATTGAACACATCAACAGTGGTTGGCCCAAGGGGTCTTGTTCAAAATATTATCACATAAGATCGGAGCTATGTGTAGTAAATGGAATGCTGCTGAGAGGCAACAGAATTGTAATTCCACAGAGTCTAAGACTGGATATCCTTCACCGGTTACACGAAGGACATCTTGGAATTGAGAAATGCAAAAGAAGAGCGAGAGACACTGTATTCTGGCCTGGGATCAATAAGGACATTGAGAATATGATAGAAAAATGTGAAACATGTCAAAAGTACCAGATTCCTGGTCTTCCTACTGCACCTTGGAAAAAGGTAGGAACTGATTTGTTTCATGTGAATGGGAAAGACTATTTGCTGGTAATAGACTACTATTCAAACTTCCCAGAGATTGCACTGCTCACAAGCGCTACAGCAAGCAGTGTTATTACCCATGTCAAATCCATCTTTACCAGGCATGGAATACCAGAGACGGTTGTGAGTGACAATGGTTCATGTTATAACTGCAAGGAGTGGCAGCAGTTTGCAAAACAGTATGACTTCCAGCATGTCACATCTAGTCCTCTGTATGCACAGTCAAATGGCAAAGCTGAGAAGGGAGTACATATTATCAAGCAGCTTCTAAAAAAGGCTATAGACAGTAAATCAGATCCGTATTTAGCTCTGCTGAGCTATAGGACCTCCCCTCTTGACTGTGGTTTATCCCCAGCAGAACTGTTGATGAATCGTAAGCTGCGTACCACCTTACCCTTCTGCCCAGAAGACAAGCAGGGTACAGATGTAAAGCAAAAACTGGAGACTCTGAAATGGAAACAGAAACATCATTATGACAAGTCAACTAAGCTTCTCAGACCACTTGCAAAGGATGATGTGGTGAGAATTCAAGACCAGGATGCTTGGAACAGGAAAGCTACTGTTCTTCAGGAAGTAGGACCAAGGTCTTACACAGTAAAAACTGAGGAAGGGCACATTCTCAGGAGGAACCGCCGCAGCCTTCTGAAAACACGAGAGACGTTCCGAGAGTCAAAATATGATGATGTGAATGTGACAGATGATGTGTCACATACAGTAACTGGTTTGGACTATGATGAACATGTACAGACAGAGACACATGATGATACTCCAAAGTTACCAGTGCTAAGGAGATCTGCTTGTGAGATTAGAAAGCCAGATAGACTCAACCTGTGAGTTAGCGTATTGTAATTTAGTTGACTGAAGAGAGATGTGTTTCAGAATCACATGCTAAAGAGTTAAAACAAGGACTGAAGTATATATATACATATAAGGTTATGAAGTCTGTTTAAAAGAGCTTTAAGTTCATTGAAAGCATACTAAAATGTTTAACAAAGACAGGCTAAAATGTTATGGTCAAGATGTTATGTATGTTAACACGAAAGGGATGTTTGGATGTTACTGATATCACATCATAATTTTAATGTGGTAGATATGTTTTACAACTTCAAAGGAAAGGGGATGTAATGATATTCAGTAACATAAGAAGTGTAATACCAAGTTTGACCAACAGATGGCTCTGGGAGAATTAAGGAACGTTGGTATAGACTGTGAGTAGAAGAAGTGTGGTTCCTGGTTGTTGAGCTAAACAATAAAAGAACTAGCGCAAGCTAGCTGTTCATACGATAATGTTTCATCATTATAAGAATTGAACAACACATCCTTGTTCTGCATCCCCACCATGGACTTGATTCCTTTCCAAGCCAACCTGGAGTGCCCTTTATTCAGCTCACCCTCCACTTTTCTTTTATACTTGGTTTTAGCAAGCTTTATCTCTCTTTTAACAAGTTTATGTGCCTCCAACTTTTCATTGTTATCTCCCTCATAATAAGACAACTTCTTCTGATTAAGAGCATGTTTAAGTGATTTGCTAATCCAGGGCTTATTATTGGGGAAAATAGTACATGTTTTGCAAGGAATCACCATATTTTCACAAAAAGAGATGTAACTAGAGACCGTGTCTGCGAGATCATCTAAGTCAGAACATGAGACTTTAAATAGATCCCAGTCAGTACATTCAAAGCAGTCCTTCAGTTCCATTGTAGAGTCTTCAGTCCAGACCGGAACGACTCTGTGCTCAGTTTTCCCTCTCTTCAGGGCTGACTGATAAGTGGGGACCAAATGAACAGTGTTGTGGTCTGACAAACCCAGAGGAGCCATCACGTGAGATTTATAAGCTCCCCTAATGGTGCCATAACACTGGTCCAATACTTTACCCCGTCTTGTTGGACAGGTGACGTACTGGAAGAAATGATTCAGGGACTTAGTCCTCATACAATGATTAAAATCTCCCATGATAAAATTGGGTGCATTGGGACATATAGTCTGTAGACGCTGCACAGTTTTGACTAGGGTTGCTGTCGCGTTATCCACATTTGCCTTAGGGTGAATATAAACAACTGTAACAAATAGTTGTGGAAATTCACGTGGCAAATAAAACGGGCGAAGTGAAACAGAAAAACGTTCAATATCAGGGGTACACACGGTGTCCCTAACGACCACAGTTTTGCACCATCGGGTGTTTACATACAGGCACACAATCAGGTGGCCGTCACCATCCAGGCGCCAGGGTTGGTCAAAACCTTCAATTTCAAGAGCAGCGTCAGAGTCGTGGTCTTTAAGCCAGGTTTCAGTAAGGGAAATGATGCAACAATGTCTGTACTCTGACAGAAACTTAGCACTTGCCTGTAGTTCATCTGTTTTATTCCTTAACGACTGGCAGAGGAATACGACACAGCTGCTGTCTCCGTAGTCTCTGGAGCACTCCACCCCTCCTTCCTCGCTTCCTCAGTCCAACAGTCCTGTTCCTAGTAGAGTTGGCATTCTCTCCAAAATCTTTCCGGATCGCCGGTGGGATTACAATTCCAGGCTCCAGTGCACTGAAGAAGAAACTCGCGGCTGTACTTCGGTCCATGAGGTTGGTCAAACTCACGCAGGGCGAACACAGCCACAAAAAGTGTCAGAAACACCAGGAAACAATGTGCCACATCCATGATCGACAGATGACAGTGAGATCAACAGATCACCATTCATTCACTGAAGAGCAGTCAAGGATCGACAATTAACAGAACATAAACCCACAAATAACAGACACGACTACTTCTGCTGGTCGCTACTAGTGCAGCGCCCAGTCAGTCTAAATAAATAGCTGATTGTCTGCTTGTGTCAGTGAATTATGTTTATTTGTCTTTTTCGAAGTTTATTTTGTAACAAAAACAGGCCCAGTATGTATGTGTGTGTGTGTGTGTATGTGTGTGTGTGTGTGTGTGTGACGTATGTTGTTACTGTCAAGGGCAAAAAAGGGCAATTCTTCCCTATTTCACCTGTAGGAGAAGATCGGAAAAATGTAATCCTTTGTATGTATAGATTTTTTGTATTCATACATCCATGTATATGGTATGTATCTATTCATTTCTAGCCTATCTTTTCTATTACGATTGCTCTGCGCACACATAATGACCAGATTCATCTCATAATGTTGCTAAATGTAGCTCTAGCCCAAATGGCCTAAAGTTAGCTACCGTAGCGGAACTTGCCCATTCGCTACGGGTTGGATTTCTTGACGGCTGTATGTCTATAGCTGATATCAAAATTATCACAATTAATCTTAATTAATTTGGGATAAACCACACAGCAACACTGTCACCGCTATCCATAGTGAGGCCATCTCTGTGTGAAAGAAACCACTGTAAACCTGGCTGACGTTATCAAATGGTACAGTAGGCTACTGTAAACACTGTAAACAAACTAATTTAGATCGCCAAGTAAATAATTTCATAAAGTATCCTACTGTGCCTGTTATCAGGAACATCTTCTTGTCTTGTAGATGGAGTATTTTTGGCTTGTTTACCCATCCTGTGGTGAAATGCCTGAAGGCGTCCGTACTTTTGTAAGCCTTTAAAGCCTCTCCAGTGTACGGAGACAGGTTGTGAACAAGGTAGATAGAAATATCATGAAAGGACAGTTCTGGGAGTTTATGTGCAGATCTCAGGGGTGTTAGCAAACTTGATGGTAAAGACTATGGGTCACATCCTCCAACAACCGCGATCTCTTCAGAATATGTTTCTCTTTCATGTAATGAGACGTCAGACGTGGCGCTGTCATGCAAGTCATGAATAGCAGATTAATTATCTTGGAAGGGATGTTATTTTGAGTTTATGACCAGCCCTTGGCATATGAACCAAAAGATAATTTGACTGCCAGTGACCGAGCTTTGGCTTTGGTCGTCTTTGTTTTGAGGACATCAGGTAATGCTACACAGTTTGAGTGAACCACTCCAAATATGGCAGGTGTGAAAGCGCCCTAAATCTCAAGGTAACAGCCTAATAACATCTTAAAATTTTGAACTTTGTACTGAATATTGAAGACTGTAAGATATGTCATAATATAGGTTGCAGCTACAGTTGGCTGTAAGGACTGCACTTGTAATCAGTGGACCTCTCAGTATTTCAAACTACTGTCCATGGTGCTAACCAGGCTATTGTTTGTGATACTATTGCTGATACTATGATTATATAGTTAGGGGGCCAATTCAGAATAGTGCTTCCGATATGACTTTTGCTAACATGTTTGGGTAAAAGCTGACAACATATTTTTTTGGTTAGAAGAAGTTCTAGGGTGGTTGTCATGTTGAAATTTTCGGTAACACTTTATAATAACCATCATTAATAAATGGTAAATTGATAGTTAATTAAACTTTAGTTAATAGTTATTTTACTGTTAACAAACAATGAAATGATCATTAATAATGTTTACTAATTATTAGTAAAGCTATAATCATAGCTTTTTACCCTTTTTACCGTCTCTTATCAGCTATGATACAATATATAATTTATAAACAAATGATTTTATATTACACAAACGAATGATAAAATAACATAAATTATAGCATTACTAATAATTAGTAAACATTATTAATGATCATTTCATTGTTTGTTAACAGTAAAATAACTATTAACTTAAGTTTAATTAACTATCAATTTACCATTTATTAATGATGGTTATTATAAAGTGTTACCAAATTTTCTTCTGGTGAATTTTAGAAGTCCTTTAATATTTGAATACTCAATTCATGCTATATGGTCAAATGGTCCAATTTAACATAATATGCATGTGCTTAATTTTTCATTGTGAAATATTTTTTTTAATTTTATATTAAAGGACATAGATAAAAGATCAATAAGGGAAATTATTTTTTAATGTTATTGCAATATTTTTGTTTTCATTATGGTAGAAGATACATTTGAGGCAACTTCTTTAGGGGCGTTTTTGACATAAAAAGATTGTTTACTCTGTTTTGTTTTGAGTGTACATTAACTTACACAATGTAAAACATGCATCACACCAAAAGGGATAACATAGGCCTAAGACAAGACTTTGAAAATATGAACATTCAGAACATTATCATGCTAAATAGGCTGAAACATTACAAATGGATATAACGTGACAACACTCAATACTGATGTGGCTAACTGTACCTGAGTATTATCTTACCAGTAATGGAAACATTCTGTGTAATCAATAAATAGGAAGGATCTCTGCAGTCTATAGTATGGTCAATAGTTATTAGTTATTAGTTCCGGTCGAGCAATTTGATTGGACAAGAGGCATTCCATGAGTGCTGATATAATAATAACAATAATAACTATATTAATTAATCATAAAATTAAGTAATTACATTTATATAGCGCTTTTCTAAGTACTCAACTCACTCCGCTTCACAGGCGTTCTAATGTAACATTGATTAGGCTGCGTTCACAAGTAGCGTCATCTGACGTTAGCTGAGTAGCTGGCTAGCTAACCAGCTGGTTAGCACTTCTAGCAGACAATACAGTGTTGTGCAACAAACAAATGCTTACCAGATATTCCCAGTACATGTCCACACAAAATTCTAACTTCATTTGCACCTAGTTTATGAACGGTCAGCTGAGGCGGAAGATTGGGAAGAAAGTAAGCTGAAATGGTCTGTGCTAGCCTAAAAGTAGCTAGCTAGCTTGCGGTCGGGAAACAGTTTACCTGTTGCTTGGCAACACTTGGTAGTGGAATCCAGAGGGAACTGTTTTTGTTGGCGGAGACAAATAACAGACAAAAATCATCTGTTGTCTCAAATTACCATTACTTGATGAATAGCTTTGTTCATACAACTGTTGTATAAAAGCAATATCACAGGAGAGGGAGTGCTGTTGTACTGTGTATCAGCACGGCTGGGATTTGGTCGTAGGCATGAGGCTGCAGGCCGAGTGACGAAGATAATGACAGCCATGTAGTAGTAGTAGTAGTAGTACACTACTTAGCGTTCCTACTACTGTTCAATTACACATTTTAACTACCCTAAAAGTATCTGGATCTCAGAAACCGTAAGAACTACAGCGACCAAACTTGTCTGATAGGTCGAAAGTCTCAGCCGCTACTCAGGCAACGAAACCCAAGTCAATTGGCCTCATGGTGGCGCTATAACAAGCAACTTTACGTTTTGGCCTATAACTTCTGAAATGTATGGGCCACTTTCCCTGGATTCCTTGGTTCATTCTGCATCCATCCATATAGGCCCCGTCCATTTCCACCTAACTAGATTTTCCATTTTGAATTTTGTCCAAAACTGTTTTTTCGCTACTCCTACAAATTTTGTCCAATTGTCACCAAATTTGCGACACAGCATGTCTGGACTGTCCTGCACAAGTTATTGAGCAGTTTTTTGATAGTCCACACCGTTTTCATATACCGTATTTCCTCTAATAGTGGCCGGTAGTCAATTAAAAGCCGGGTCTCCGATAATGGCCGGGGCCGTGGTCGACACGAACAAATAAAGGCCGGCCCCAAATACAGGCCGGGGAAAAAAAAAAAAGGATACAACAACGGTGGATACCGGTAAACTCCTGGTGCCTGTTATATAATGAAACTGTAGTTTGTAGTAACGTACAAGTGTCACAAGATGGCAGTACATTGAAGTAGGCTACCATATGGGACCAGTGCAAGTGTCAGTGACTGAATTTTCCACAACACAGAGAGCGAACATGGCACCCACTAGATGGAAATTTGATGTCAAATTCAAAGAGTGTTTTGCAGTATGCGGAGGAAAATTCAGAAGAGAAAGCTGCAAGGCACTTTGACATTGACCCGAAAAGAATCAGGTACTGGAAAAAACAGAAGAGTGAACTGCTGTTAGCTGACAAGGGGAGAGCACGGCTAGCTGGAGGCGGGAGGAAGAAAGTTAGCTCGGAGCTAGAGAGTAGGCTTTCAGACTGGGTTTACTCAATGCGGGACAAACATAACCGAGTATCAAGAAAAATGATACAAAATAAAGCGAAGGAGATCTACCCTTCAGTGAGTGATGGAGGCAAGATGTTTGTGGCTAGCAGGGGTTGGCTACAAAAATTTCTACAGCGCAACAACCTCTCACTTCGACGTCGCACCACCATGGCACAGAAAGACCCAGATCTACTCACTGAGAAACTTGTTTCGTTTGTTGACTACGTTGGCCAGGCTGTCAGCTCTAAAAGGATTTTAGAGAACGACGTCATTGCAATGGACGAGACTGCAGTTTGGTTTGATATGGTGTCTCCCACTACTATCGATACACGAGGTGCGAAGAGCGTGGCTCTGAAAACCACGGGACACGAGAAAAGTCATCTCACCGTTGTCCTCGCTGCCAAGGCCGACGGCACCAAACTCAAGCAGTATATCGTCTTCAAAGGGGCTGTTCGTGAAGTGAAGGCAGTGCAGCAGCAGATCTCCAGCGCAGTGATCGCCACTTCTTTGAAGGGCTGGATGAATGATACTCTCACCGCAGATTGGCTACAGTCCGTGGTAGGAAAATTCAACTTCAACCCGCGGCTCCTGGTGTGGGACTCATACCGCTGCCACATAAGTGCCGCCACCGAAGCTGAACTGAAATGTGGCAACAACAGCGGTGATCCCGGGAGGCTGCACTAAATATATCCAAGCCCCCGATGTGATGTGGAACCAGCCCTTCAAGCAGAGTCTGCATGATGCCTACGATCAGTGGATGGCTGGGGACGCAAATAAGGAATACACAGCCGGAGGTGGTAACTTAAAAGCCCCCGCCCGCCGCCTGCTTGTGGACTGGGTGGTCGCCGCCTGGGACGAACTGGACAAGGATACGATCGGAAAGTCTTTCGGAGTTTGTGGACAGTCTGTGAAAACTGACGGGAGCGAAGACGCCCTCATCCTCTGCTCCAGGGAGGGACAGCCCTGCGCCGCCGGACGGGAGGCTCTCACCCAGCTCCGACAGCGGGGCCAGGAGAACAGGTGCCAAGCAGCCCGGGATGAGGAAGATGAAGAGGAGCTATTTAACAATGAACTTGTTGTTCTCGATGATGAGAAGGACAGTGAGGATGGTGATTTTGAGGAGGAGGAGGAGGATAGTGACCACCTGTAATTGCACTGTTTCATTTATCAAGGTAAGCTGCGATGATGACAATATTTAGGCAATATCCTATTTTTTGAGTTCGGATTTTGCTCGCAGCTGAATCTGATCGTTATTAATGTTTGACTGTGCTGTAAACTGGCTATTAATGTTTATAGCCTATCCGGAGTAACTTACCTCAGATTTGTTGTGTTTTTATGTGACACTGAGCGTATTTGCCCTCCGGTACGTGAGCGCTGAGATTATGTTAATATTGCAGCTGAATCTGATCATAATTAACGTTTGACTGTGCTGTAAACTGGCTATTAATGTTTATATCCAGAGTACCTCAGATTTGTTTTGCTTTTATATGACACTGGGCGTATTTGCCCTCCAGTACATGAGAGCTGCGATGGTGTTAATATTTTGTTAATTGCAGCTGAATATGATCGTTATTAACGTTTGACTGTCTGCCCTCCGGTACGTGACTGGTCATACTTAACACAAGTTAAATTGAAATGTTTGTGTAATGTTTCACAATAAAAGTGATGAAATGAAGGGATTATTATGTCCATGGGCTTTTTATTTTATTAACAGTACTAAGCTTGTGATAACTAGGCGCAATGTCGTAAGTTTCTAATTTTTGGACAAATGACCGTATGAAAAGATGAACTTGACAGAAGTCACGGGCCAACACAAAAGCCGGTGTTAGACTTCACAACATGTCAGTTTTTGTGTGTGTCTTTCTACCTTCTGTAATGTTTTGTCTATCTGTCTTATCAAATTGTGATTGGACCCCTCAATCGCCACTTGCGGCTATATTTATTATTATTTACAATTGAGCACACGCTTCTTAACCTTTTTCTGTCTAAAATAAATATAAATGACATTTATAATGACATGAAATCAAACATTTTATGGCCATTATCAAAGGCAAACTCATTGTAGAAAGATAGGGAAGCAGTTCAGCGAGGTAGGTTGAGGTTTCCCTGTGCTGCCTGGGGCACACTGCTGATCTGACTGTGTCACTGTAAAAATACAGTCTGTGCTTGTAATATGAGACTGTCCTCCCCAAAAAAAGAAAACCCCATTGGTCGTTTGTACAAGCAGCTTATTACAACCTGTAGTTACGTTTTAAAGGGGGGGTATCCTGGTAAATGGCAATTCCTAGTATTTCTGGTGATTTTGGTACTTGGAGGTGTAAAGTACTCACAGTAAAAGACAGGAATCATATTACTCTGCCGTTTCCCCACAGTCACCAACTAAAAAACACGCCCCCTTGTACAAGCCAGTCAGATTTTGCTCCAGTTTCTACGTAGACACTGGACTGTCTAAAATTGACCAATCAGCTCTAACTACTCATTAACATATTCGCGCCCAAGCACCTGCAAACTTCGCCAGTCTAGCTCCGACCGCGTCCGCCATTTCACCTCTGCGACTCTTAATGAGAAAAATGACAAGCAAATCAGGCAACGCCAACTGCTCTGTTTCTGGCTGCAAATCAGCCAACAAGTCCTTACATCGACTTCCCAAAGATATGGGACTTCGTTCTCAGTGGCTTCATTTTATTTTTAGTAACTGCATTCCTCCGAAAGTCAGCCACCACTTGTTGGTGTGTTCTGCACACTTTTCAACCGAGTGCCTAATGAACGAGGCTGAATACATCGCCGGATTTGCAGGGAGACTTTTACTCAAACCAGGATCAGTACCAACCATCCGGGACCCATCTGCAAGTCAGTCTGTAAGTAGCCTGTGTGGCGAGATAAATCTATTATTTTGTTATAGCCGCAGTTCAGCTGTAGTACTGAAATTAGCTTGGCTAGCCGGTGTTACAGCTTAACTGGTTTCTGGATTAACTGGTGACCGTAGCTTGAATGCGTCAGTGGTTACTCGGAGCGACGGCAGATGTTGCAACCAGGAAGAGAAACTTTAGCTGACCTCGCGAATGCCTTAATAATTTCTGTGCCAATTGTAACTGTCATTTCAATAAATATTCATCTGATTGTCATGTTGATCTGTAAGTTCTTTAATGCAGCTGAGCTCGTGACAGTCATCAACCGCATTTTGAATGTTTCCCAGAAAAGAAAGAGAAAAAAAAAAATACCCACACGGGATTCGATATCAGAGACAAAATACTACAGATGTGTGGCACAGGTTGTCTGTTGTTATTCTCCTGCACTACACAGGACAGATGACTACTATCCAAATTTCAATTTACATAGAGTTACACCGACACATCAACACTCGACACCACACAAACGTTTCCTTGTCTGAATAAGACAGCCAGGTTAACTTGTGACCATGCTATAGCGTTGCAGAGCTTTTCCAAGAAACACGCTGTCATTTACACATTCATTTTAGAGTACTGTGATTTAATTCTGTAGTTATCAATGCACTGTGTAAAGTTTTTAAGGTTAATGACAAAATAAAAGGTTTATCGGGCTATATTAAATTTGTCACGAAAATAACTGAATGAATGATTGAGGACAGCATTTTCATGTGGCTTGAGACTTCAGCTGTTAAGAGTTATACCAGCGTGCGACTAGTTGTAGATTGCATGGAAATAAATTTTTCAAGAAACCTGACAGTTTCAAGTGACTAGCAGAGAGTTTACTCTGCGACTGAGATTCCACTCGGTTTCAAGCAACTACAGTGATGTGACTTTCAAATGTCTAAATCCAGCATTCACACATCATCCCTCTTATTTAAGAATTATCATTATGTTATTTCTTACACTGTATCCTCTTCTTTCATGTAAAAAAAAATACAATTACTAAATAACCCCACACGGGATTCGATATGGGAGACAAAATACTACACAAGCATGGCACAAGCTGCCTGCGGTAATTCATTTGCGCTATCCGGGACAAGTGCAACTTTCTCAAACTTCAATTTAAATAGACTTACACCTACAGGTGAACAGCCGACACAACACAAGCGTTTCCTGGTCTGAACAATACAGCCAGGTTAACTTGTGACCATGCACACTATAGCGATGCAGCGCTTTCCCCATCTAATGCACTATCATTTAGAGTTTCGTTTCAGAGAATAGTAGCCTACTGTACTCCTTTATAATTCAATCCACGGTGTAAAGTTTGTAATGACAAAATGAAAGTTTCGTTAGGCTTCGTTAAATTTGGGAAGAAAATAACTCCACAAAAAAGACGCAGAAAAAAACACACCCCAATTGCTCAATGTTCACACGTCAAAATTTCTCGGTCTTCATCCAATCACCTGAGAGTCTATGGTATATAAATTGGAGCAGAATTCAGAACCGTGTTGGAAGAAGGAGGAATTACTGGATTGTAAAAAATGGATCCTGTTCTTGTCAGAGAATTGGTGGACTACATAGTCCACAACAGATTCCCTCAGGGAATATCCAAACAACAGAGATATGTAATCAAAAGAAGAGCAACAAACTTCACAATGAAAGGTAAATATAATCCTACAATATCCTGTAATTGTAGTGTTAGCCCAATCTGTGCTCAACAGTTCATGAGCTCCATCCTCGCCAGATGGAGAGCTTTACTACATTTGCCGTAGGAAGCAAAATAAAGAGGAGCACCTGGCAAAGGTGGTTTCAACTGCTAAGGAGGCCGATGCAGTATTTAACGAATTCCACTCCAGTAGTTTTGGGGCACACTGTGGTGTAGAAAAAACCCACCATGCTATCATCAGCCGATACTACTGGCCTGGAATGGAAGCTGACATCCGCAAATGGGTAAGTTAACAGGGGAATTCAATCTACCCCAAAATTTCACATGTACAAATAAAACCTAGTAGAATGGAATCTGTATTTGAGATTATGATGAACTGTATGAAGTTCAATCACCATCATGTGTGTAAGGAAGCACAAGGCCTGTGATGATACATTTGTGGGCACTTTTTTTAGATTGCTCAATGCCCAGCTTGTCAATCGAAGCGAGCAAATCTCAAGGAGAAAAGCCAGTACAACCCAATAGAGGTGAGTTCATTTGTTTTACTAAGTGTTCTTGTCAACACTCAATATTGAGTCATACCTCATGCTCATCTAATTATCTCTTTCAGATCACAGAGCCATTTGAGCTTGTTGGGATGGACCTGGTAAAACTGACTGTAACTGAGGGTGGTAACCAGTACATTTGCGTAATGGTTGATTATTTCACAAAATGGGCTGAGGCCTACCCTCTAAAAAGTAAGTCAGCAGAGGAGGTCACCAATTGTATTCTTGATTTTGTATACAAATTTGGTGCTCCTCAAAGACTGCTTACAGACCAGGGCACAGAGTTCAAAAACAAGGTACATTTTAAATAGACAACATTTATCATATCCTAGTATGACATATCCACGCTGACTTTTTTTTTTTTAACTATAATGAACAAATGGAAGGTGAACCGTCAACTCTGTGAACGGCTGGGCATCCAGAGGAGCTTTTGTTCACCCTACCATCCACAAACAAATGGTCTGGTGGAAAAGCTCAATGGCACCATCCAAAGGTAAGTAAAACCTTGCTCAAATCTACACCTAAGTCTACCCACATGTATATCATGAATGCTAATGAGTTAATTTTGCAACATCAAATGACCTATATTAATGTTCATGAATGGAATATTTCAGGTCCCTCAACAAGCTAGCGAGGGATCACCCGAAGAAGTGGGAGGAATACCTCGCCCCAACCATGTTCGGTCTCCGCACAAAAAAACAGCTGACAACTAAGTACAGCCCATACTACTTAATGTTTGGCAGGGAGGCAAGATACCCGTCTCAGGTGCCAATGGAATATGCAGTAAGAAGCTCTAATTGTTTCTGAGGTTAACAGATGGCAGTCATGGTAATTTGGCTGACTTAATTTATTAACATTAGTATTTTTGTACTTGTAGATCTCAGCAGAAAAGGTTGAGACCATAGCGAAGGAGGAGGTGGTGTTTGAGGGCCTCAAATGCCAAGCCAAAACCTACGCTGAGGTGAAGGCAAATGTCACCAAATCACAGCAGAAGGTGAGGCGCAGAAAGGAGGAAACTGGAAAAAACGACAACTTCACACTTGGGGACATTGTTCTGAGAAAGAACATCCGAGAACAGCAGCGGAAGGGGGGGGAAATGGCAACTGACATGCTGGGGCCATTTACTGTGGTGAGCCTTGAGGGGAAGATGGCAACCCTGAGAGGCTCCTCAAATGCCACGACTACAGCAAACATCGACCAACTGACTCACTTCATAGAGCCAGAGGAGAGGATTCCAGCAAAGCTGAGAAGATTTGAAGGGTCCTCTCCTCTGGCCTCTCCATTCCATGTTCCTGCCTGTATATTGTCCCCCCCCGGTCTCTCACTCAGCCTCCCAGATAACCACCCTGATGCTGCCAGCACCCCTCCCACCATCCACTCTCTTCCAACAGCCACATTGCCTCTCCTAAAAGAGAGTCATGTCACACACCCCAGCGACAGCAATGGTATTTAAAGCTTACAGTAATGTCACAAACATTATATTCCATGTTGACATTCTACTCTATGCAAAAGACTTAAATGGTTTAACTTTCCAGTGATCGATGACATTTGGAACGGGGAAAAGGGCGAAATCTTATGGGCAAAGATGGGTCCCTATAAGGTATTTACTGCCGACCTCCAGAGCCTTGCCCCTGAGAAGGAAGTGGAGAGTGAGGTATTGCATTTGTATTGATTTTAAGCTTTTGATAGCCTTACTTCATATTTTGACGAATTTAATTATAAATGACAGAATGTTACAGTTAATCATTTTATATGTGCAGATCTTGAATGCCTATTTAACATGGCTGGCAAGAGGCAGCAATGGAAGGGTGCACGTTGTTGACAGCCATATGGAACGGCACTTCCAGGGGGATGAGAAAGGTGAGGATCACCACACTGCTCCTTCTAAATGATATTATTTGGAATGTGCATCCCATTTAATTACTGGAATGATTGCTTGTAGACTGACATAACGGAATATGACACCCTCATCGGAGCTGTCTGCAAAGATAGACACTGGACTTTGATAGTAAGTGCACTTTTGTTCAAATGTTAGCAACTATATTTACCACACACCATGCACCTTTAAGGACCCAACTATTCGCTGTTGTTAAAGGCTATGTATCCAAAAGAAAGAAGGGCCATTTTTGTTGATCCATTTGGAGCCACTGCTGACCAAATAAAAAAATGTACAGATTCTACAAGGTAAGCAAATCTAAGATACTACTTCTGAAGTACATTTGATTTTATTGGTCTTCAGATGCCATCAATGGATGATTGCGTTTGTAAAATAAAACTCATATCAAAACAAGTTTCTAGGTACATAAACATTCAATTCAACAACATCCAATAATTCCTCTTTAGGGCCTTCATGAGGAAGAAAAACATCAATGTGTCCAGATGGACATGTGCCACCTTGGCTCATCCCCGCCAGCAGGACACCACATCGTGTGGGGTGCTTGTCTGTAAAGTAAGTTTGTCAGTCTATCCATCTCTCAATCCAAAGAGTAAAGAAATGACACCACGCTTTATTCAAGGTGGCAGAGCTGGTTCTTAAAGGGGAGGCAGTGGATTTTCCTGTTGACCTGGAGGGGGTCAGTGGAATGAGGGCAGAAATGGCCCACGCTTTAATTAATAATTCAGGTAGGCATGAAGCTGTTTATCTTACATTTAACTATTGACTACACTGTAAATTCAATTGACATGTCTTTAACAGACTCCTTGATGGAACTCTGCCATGCATGTGGGGAGAGAGACACTGGAGAGGGCCACATTGATTGGGTAAGACATTCACACTGCTTTGTAAAAAAAGAAGCCATTGTCATTACATAATACAAATGTCCAAATTAGTTATGATTTCATTTCTTTCAGATTGCATGTTCAAAATGCAGCCGCTGGTACCACTGGGTGTGTGTGGGAAAGCCTCCGGTGGAGCAGGACTATATGTGTCCTGCATGCCCTGCTCTGATTTAAACGTTGTCTAATGCCCTAGGTAATATGTCATTCTTTGATGTATGCACCTTTGTCCTCAAGAGTGGGTTACTGTATGATTTTTATGTGCACATTTTGTTTTTCAGGTCATTGGTTGCAGCTGGGTGTTTTTCTTTTCTTTTTTTTATATATATATGTATATATAATTTATTTTTTATTTGTGTTTTTTTGGTGGTAAGCTATAAATACATTTTATGACAAGGAATAGTTGTTTAGTCGTGGTGGTGTAGGTGAACTGTTCTGTGACAGCTGCAAATGGATTATGAAATATTTTGTTCGTGATATCGAATCCTGTCCGTATTTTATTTGATGATAGCCTACTTTATTTTCTTGGGAACATTCAAAATTCGTCTGAATGTCACGAGCTCGAGCTCAGCTACATTAAAGGATTTACAGATCACTATCAAAATAAAATAAATATTTAACGAAGCCTAATAAATGTTTTATTTTGTCATTAATCTTGAAGACTTTACACCGTGGATTGAGTTATAAAGGAGCACAGTAGGCTACTGTTCTCTGAAACGAAACTCTAAATGATAGTGCATTAGATGGGAAAAGCGCTGCATCGCTATAGTGTGCATGGTCACAAGTTAACCTGGCTGTATTGTTCAGACCAGGAAACGCTTGTGTGGTGTCGAGTGTTGATGTGTCGGTGTAACTCTATGTAAGTTGAAATTTGGATAGTAGTTATCTGTCCTGTGTAGTGCAGGTGAATAACAACAGACAACCTGTGCCACGCCTCTGTAGTATTTTGTCTCCGATATCGAATCCCGTGGGGGTATTTTTTTTTTCTTTCTTTTCTGGGAAACATTCAAAATGCGGTTGATGACTGTCACGAGCTCAGCTGCATTAAAGAACTTACAGATCAACATGACAATCAGATGAATATTTATTGAAATGACAGTTACAATTGGCACAGAAATTATTAAGGCATTCGCGAGGTCAGCTAAAGTTTCTCTTCCTGGTTGCAACATCTGCCGTCGCTCCGAGTTAATCCAGAAACCAGTTAAGCTGTAACACCGGCGCTAGCTAGCGCTAGCTACCAGTAGCCTAGCCAAAACCTGAATATATGTGTGTGAGACAAGTGCTCTAACATGCTGCAAATCTGTACATAAAAAATGTGCGCATGTGTGTGTGGTCTTGCTACTAGTGTGTGTGGTGTATTTACCACGCTGCTAAGTTGTCTCTTGCTAATTAGGGGTGATTATTCATAGTATTCCATGTCACATGCATTTCCTACCAATATGGTGCTTTACCACATACACAGCTCATCGGCTGTGGCTGTCACTTGATTATAATCAGCTGTTAATGTATTGTAATCGGCTGTTATTTTCCTACCAAGATGGCTGTGTGGTGATGTAACAGAATACTATGAATTAAATGCAATTTGCTTGGTAAGTTGCACAAGTTGCATTTTCTTTGACAGTTGTTAGGTTATCCAGTTAGGTATTGAGTTGCTGGACATGCCACTTAATTTGATCAGGTCACTGATTTATGCAAAATTTCCTGATATCAATTCTATCTTCCTTAGGTTGCATCCTGTTTGCCAATCCCTTCTAAAAAGGACGTAGGTTGCCAGACAGACTCCTCTAAGAGATCTGTTGGGACACAGCTTTCCAGGGGAACATTGCAAAACCATATAAGAAGCCGAGGTTAGTTATGCTATATGTTAGCCACATGTAAAGGTTATTTCCAAATAATTTGCCTTGTGATATTGCAAGAAAATCCACAATTTATTCTTTTGTGAATATAAGTTATTTTTATGGGAAACTGTTGACATCACGTCTCATGACTTCCAGTGTGTCATTGTGCATGTGCTTATGGATGTATACTCTTCAGTCATCAGTCAATATATTGTCTCCAAAATAGCTTCACAAGCAAGTGTTCCCACTGTAGCTGTTGGAGTAGGCACCACTGGCCACCTGGAGTCTGCATCACCACCGTTCTCCCCCACACCTCTGAAGCCCATTCGTCCTGCCAAAAGGCCACGCCTGGACTTTGATTTTGAAGGTAATTAAATGAACAAGGCAGGGTCAACAACTGCCTTGTACCTATAACTTCTTGCTTGGATCTGAAATGTGTTCTTGACATGGTGGGACTAGAATTGTGGTTGAAATGTTAGTCAATGATTCTAATGCAGAAAATCTGACATCAAATTGCAAAGAAACCCACATCTCCAATGACTCATAATGTAACTAGTCTGCTACTATTCAGCAAGTTGTAATGATTCAATAACATCTACCTTTGCTATTCATCTCTAAACTGCAATCATTAGTTCCCATTGTTAACCTTCCATATGAGAGGATGCCACTGGTCTCATCAATTTGTTTACATCCACTATTACAACTCTGCTTGTCTCCGTGTTATTTTCTGCTCCTAGAAGATCTTGAGGATGATGTCGAGTCCACTGAACCTGACGACTCAACATACAATCCGGGTGACTCTGCCACCATCTTGACTCCGTCAACAAACCCATCGTAAGTTATTTTCAAATGTTCCACACCTCATCAGAAATTGTTCCTTGTATTGCTCCATTATCAGTGTCAGCTTGACACCCAAAAACACACACTGGCTTTCACAGTAAGGTGCTGTCACAAGCTCCTTAAATCTTAATTCTTCTGTGTACTTGGAGGCTAACAATAACAATATCTCTTATCTACAAAATCTGTTCTTTGTATTTCTTTGTAAAGGCAAGACTCAAGGTCCATTTATGACGTCCCGAAATATATTGTGTTCGAGGACTGTCTCCTTCAGCTGTTTGAGGTCTGTCCAGTATGCCAAAGGGTGTGTGACTTGCAAACAAGGAGGCGAGGGACATTTCTGGCTGTGGACCAGTTGTGCCCCCATTGCAAGTACAGCAGGAAGTGGACAAGCCAGCCCATAATTGGTAGTACTCCTGCAGGAAACCTCCAACTTTCAGCTGCTGTGTACTTCACTGGTTCATCATTCATTCAACTGGAGAAGGTATTTGGTTTGATTTGAATAGCCACCTATGCAGAATGTGAAGTGTGTGTGGTTTTGTGTCATAAACGCATCCTACTAAAGCCTTGAACTCAAGTTTCATTTTTTCCAAACAGGTCATGGCTGCAGTGCGTCTCAAGGCCTTTGAATACAACACATTTCGCAGGCATGCCAGGATGTACCTTGAGCCGGCAATTGTGCATAAATGGAGGCGAGAACAGGACGTCACCTTACAGCAGCTATGCCAACAGGAGAAAGTCATCATTGGAGGTGACATGCGGGCAGACTCCCCAGGTTAGTAATTTGGTAAACTCAATTGTGAAAGCAAGTTAGAATGGTGGGAGTGGGATGATCCAATCTGTTAGAACAGTCATATTCATCTGTTTGTTTGTTTGTTTGTTTTTTTGCCAACCCTTCAAATACTGACAATCAGGGCTTAAAACTAACTTTTTTCATGACCATCCCAAAACCGTCCCAGGACCTACTTTTAACACGTTGACCATCTCAAAATATATATTATATTTTACATTATCCTTAAACATTGCATTATCGTTATATCATATTATATTTATTAGAGCTGGCATAAAAATGTTGCACCTAGAGTTGTCACGGTGGTGCCATTTTTTTTCCACCAGTGGTGCTTCCCTCCTCGACGAAAACGAAAGTGAAACTTAAAATTGTACAATCTATTGATAATTAAGTTGTGAATTCAATTTCATGTCTGTGATATATTCCCCGATTTCTTTGGTGGTGTTGTACTGAACTCATGCTGGGAACTCTGTTTGTACCTTCGTAGGCCACTCCGCCAAGTACGGCTGTTATTCAGTTATGAATCTTGAGACACACAAAATCATTGATCTTCAGCTTGTGCAGGTTAGTAATCGGCGTGTATGGACTAAAACCAGCGCACTTGTCTTATTGATGACCAAATTTTGATCAGTCAGACTAGTGCTTTGTTTCAAGAAGATAGGTGGTAATGATTCTCCAACATGTTTTCACTTTCTGTTTTTGTGTTTCAAATAGAGCAACAAGGTCGGTGGGAGCTACCACATGGAGAAAGAAGGCCTCAAAAGAAGCCTTGCACTTCTGGAGGACCGGGGGGTGAAACTGAACAGCATTGTCACAGACCGGCACCCACAGATACAGAAGTTCCTGAGGGGCAAGGACATCCAACATTTCTATGATGTCTGGCATCTGCAGAAAGGTAAAAATTGTGGCATGACGTACAAGCCATAATTTCACCCATCACACAAGTATTGTGCAACCTACTGCTGTGCGACATCCTCTCACCATGCTCTAACACACTCCAATGGGACAGTTGTTTTAGTCTTCAAAAATCATGCGTTTCCTTTTCGTAAATGTGAAGCTTGCAGTAGAGTCACAAACTGTACATCGTATCAAACACAGAGTGTCACTGGTCCTGAGCAAATGGGTAATTCTGACAACTTCCAATATAATAATAGGATGTACAGTTTGAAACCAAAACGCGTCTAACCATCAGACTATACTTTGAATTTAAATAAATTATATATATCATAAGTTTTGAAGGCTAAAATGATTGGTGACAGAATGTAGCACAACGGTAAGTTGCTCAATACTAAAGAGATGAGTTGATTATGTCCTGTACTAGTCTGCATCATGCCAGACCCTTTAAATAGGGTTGAGGTTCCAAAAAAGTAAACCAACCCTTTAATCGTGGTTGTTGGCATCATGATCTACTTAATGAAATCCTGTTCATACTACATAAGAGGATGATTAGGATTGGTTCATACTTGTTATCAGTAGTGCAAAAAGGGACATTCAATCAATTGCATCTAGGTAAAAATTGCAGTAACTCTAAACATTAGTTATTCATTATTTCTCTCAATTTTAAGGTGTGTCTAAGCAGGTTGACAAGGTGGCCAAGGAAAAGGACTGTGAAATTATCCAGAGATGGCACCCAAGCCTGAAAAATCACCTGTACTGGACAGCATCATCTTCCAAGACAGGACCAGAGAGGGTAGCTAAGTGGATGTCAGTGATCAACCATGTCCAAGACATTCACACACATGAAGACCCACTCTTCCCCAAGTGTCAGCATCCTGACCGCATTTCAAGGGACCGGAGCAAGTGGATAAAACCAGGTACTGACATGGCTAGCACCCACCTGCTGTTTACAGGTTTTGAAATTGTATGAATGGTTAATTTCGTTACACTTTTCATACCATAAAATAACTGAACATGGCTCTCTGACTGTGAAGAAAATGTCTTTTTTATCTTTCACATAGAATCAAAGGCACTTTGGAGGCACAAGTTGGAGAAGGTCCTCACCAACAAACGGGTTCTTAAGGATGTGCAAAAACTGAGCCCCCACCACCAGACATCCTCACTAGAGGCCTTCCACAGTGTCATCCTACGATTTGCCCCAAAGAGTGTGGTGTTCCCTTTCCTTGGAATGCTTTGCAGGTATAAAAGAAGATAGCATTACATACTATCAACTTGCATGCTATCTACTTTTGTAGGATAGGACATCAAATTTGAAGTATTTTTTAGTGTGACCACTCATGCCATTGCTGCTGTTTTGTAGAGCAGTGTAAATTTTTTTTTTTTTTTTTTTTTTTTCCTTCTCAGGCTGTGCCTGTCTACGATGCATTACAATGAGAATGCAGACCGCCTCCAGGCCACATCTTCCACTGGTGCACCAGCCATTGAGATCACCTTTCCCAAGGCCAAGAAGGGGTGATACAGTGTCAAACCCATCAAGACAGAGCCAACATTCCGTAAGTTACAAACGCAGATTTATTAGTAATATGAATATAAATTTGAAATGCAAAACATACATGCAACACAATGGCAATTTAAAAAAAATGAACATTTGTACTACTGTGGCATTTTAGACTATGTAGATGAACTACTGGAGCTGCTCTTTGAGAGCGTTTTCTCAGACCCTGCACCCTATGTGGAAGAGGTCCTCAAAATCCCCATCCCTGATGACCTATGCGCCCAGTTCCAGCGACCAACCAAAGAGGAGGCCCTCGCCGGTTTTGTGTCCCGCTTCAGTCGAGAGGGGGTCTGAAGCCAGTGTAGACACCCTCTACATCTGGGTACTCCTGGCGGATGCGGTGGACGACACACGAGGGTATAACAACCCTGATCCTCCAGCCCAGCAAGCCTCAACACCAGCTCACAAAACTCCTGTAAGCCAGGAACCTGAGGGGTATTGCACAAAACTAGGATAAAGACATCCAGGATAAATGAGCAGGCGCGGCTTGACTAAGCCTTGTCGGCGCTATCTTGGATTAATTGGTTGCACGTTTGCCGAGCCAGGATGAAGAGACGCGGCTTAGTCAAGCCAGGTGTGGATGTTTGGGATAAGTGCGTGTTCACGGCATTCTTAAGAAGACCACGAAATTGATCACAGAATCACAGATTGAAGAATGGATCACGGACGCGCAACTTCATTTACATTTGCTGAACAAGAGCTGCTTCTTCAGCAATTTGAGGAAATGAAAGGCACAATACGCAAAAAAGGAAACACCAGTGCCGCAAAAAAGGAGAGGGAAAAAGCCTGGCAGACAATAGCCGACCGGCTTAATGCGTAAGTAGCCCAAACATGTAGAATTAATAAAGTGTACTCCACAGGAACTGTCAGAATTACAGTTAAAGGATGCGGAGCTGATGACTCTAAGTCCACTAATCAATAGGTGTTTTTGTGTTTTGTTTTGCTTTAATGTGGCCCATAGAAGTGCATGTTACTCAGGTTATGTAAAGTATAAATAAGTTCAAAGAAATGATCTACTCTCTGTCATCTATTGAATCTATTTATCCCATGTTGTGTTCTGTTTCATCCATCATCCTTCATAAAGAACAAACTTGTCTGGCCAGAAAAGGACCTGGCAACAGGTGAAAACCAAATATAAAAACATTCTGCAGTCTGGTGAGTTACTTTATTGTAGCCCAAATAGCTGTATAGATTTGTTGTCTGCTGACAATGAATTTCTTTACGATTTACGATTTTAGCGGTCAAGAAAAAAGCACACTGCGCTGGCACAGGGGGCGGCCCACCCACCCAGGACCTGACCCCAGCAGAGGAGCTGGCCATCGATTTAAATAAAGGGAGGCCAGTGATGGAGGGGATCCCGGGAAATACAGTGACAGACTCGGTCCTTTCCACTGAAGAGGAAACAGGTGAAGGGAAGTTGGACCTATATATACTATGTTGCCCTCATCACAGAACTAATTGAAACCATCTTTGCAACTCCAGAAATTGTTAGAAGTAATAATCTAATTAACTGCAATGAGACATGTCTAAATCCTCTGACAGCAATTTGACAAGCAGTCTTTATTTGTATTGCAACATAACACTATGCCTGACAGCAATAAGACCAAATGAATGAATAGAAAGATTGACAGAAGATCATTTTGTTTTAACTGTCTCCTAAAAATACACAAAGAAAATGAAGACTTTACTGTTGGATCTGAAGGGTTCCACATTATTCTGACTTTACTTTTTAACTTCAACAGTTACCTTGTAGTCCAAATGTTTAAGTGGTGATATATAATTATTTTTCCTTTTTTCTCCTCTTTCATCATCATGTAGGATTTCTTTTAAATATCTGTATTGTATTGTACCTATTATCTTTTTGAACCTTTCAGTGTTGGTGTTGTATTAATAAGGAAAGCATTCCAAATAAACCGTCTGGCTTCTTACTTCCATTTCTCAAATGTTGTCTTTTTATATGTGCTTTTGGTCTTTATATATAAACTGTGCTAATAAATAAAACTAAAAGTCAACCAGCAAATGAAATGACTACAGTTATAATATTTGGATGATGTAACATGTGTAGAAAAACCATGGACATTCTGTAAAACACACTCATTTCTCACAGTACTGACAGCAGAGCCACTACAGGATTAACCTGATCCTGGTTGTTAGCCTGGTCTGGAGCAGGCTAGCTGCAGAGACTAAATCACCATGGTTACTTGTCCGGGATAAACTTGGCCTGCTTTCGTGCAACCGACTTGAGGCTAAGTTTATCCAGGATAACCAATATTTCCAGGCTTAATCCCTTATCCTGGTTTTGTGCAATACCCCTCTGTACTGGCTGGAGATGGGATACAGACACAAATACACACACAATTTACAGCTTTGTTGTTTGTGGTTAGAGGCATGCAGAGATGAACAAACACCTTTCAATGTAATTTTGCATACATGAACACAGTTCTTTATGATTTATTGTTGTTGATTTCTTCCATTTAAAACATATTAAAGTAGCAACCCAACTAACCCCCTTTTCCAACCACTACTAATCCTCAGTTTTCCAACATGTCTAAGATTTGAGATGTATTGTTATGTTGGTTAGTTTTAACCAATAATATGATCCAAGCAGATTCAATTTGGAAACGCTTATTATTCTATATATATACAATATTTACTTATAATACTTAAAAAATGTAGAATATTGATCACAATGCATTTGTAATAATTTCCATAAGAATTCCTGATATAACCAATAGCATTCCAATGACTTGCCAACTCATGATGAAAAAAATTTGAGCATTATTGATATGGGATACTATTGGAAATTATTACAAATTTATTGTGACCATATAATTAGATATAGTGTCCCCTTTGGGCCAATCAGTACCATTCTTTGTTTCCAAGTAGTGAATGACCAGGACTATCCATGTGCCAAATTTGAAAAAAAAAAATGTATCCGCCTGTATATAAAACAGTAATCCCTAGGAACATAATAGGTTACCACTGTGGTAACCTACTGTCACAGAATGCAACTCTGTATTGAAGGAAGTGCGTAGCATTCACACAGATCCACCATGATGCAGGCTTGATGCTGAGATGTTGGTGTCACTACCAATAATTATCACTGGAAGGAAATGTGTACATAGCTATTTTTGTTTTTTTTTGTTATTTTTTTTTTGTTATACTGGCAGCAACTACTTGATTGTGTGCTCTATCTCTTTTCATTGAGTGCTTCAATATTGCACTCTAAATGCAGTCATTCCAGTTACCCAATTTCAAAATTAATCTTATTTTCATTGCAACTTGTAGATAACATTGACCATTAAACATAATCATTACTGCATTTATTTCACCAAAATGAAAATAAAATAATCCACCTTCCACAGCATCATTATTCCAATTCTAATATCAAGTCTAGATTGCTGGAACTATTGTCCAAGACTTTTTTTTCCTATTAATGTTACCTCATTTTTGAAGAAATGGTTAGTTGGCAATAAAACTGCAAGAGGTGCATAATTATCTGTTTAGCTAGAGAGGTATATGTACAGAGGAGTATGAGATGGTGGGAGGCATGCAGCAATGGAGAAATACCAAAGACAATGACACAAAGGAGAGAAATGGTTTTATGTACAGCAAATCAAACATTACCCTTTTTACCACCTGCTAATTCTGCTTCCCTCTATGAGGATTGGCTGCAGGAGTAAGTGAAACATGTAAATAGACGAATAAGACATTTCATGATTGAGTAATTTGTATGGTTGGCAGTGTTTAAAACCTTTTGTTACCTATTTTGATACTGTATGTTTTTGTTAATCATAAAAAACTTTATTCAACTGCACAAATTTCACACATTACAAGTCACTGTGTAAGCTGTTAAAAAATATGACTTACTTTTCCATTCTCCCGAGATGCAAGGGACCATAGTCTGCTCTATAAATATTTAGGGCATTTTGCAGAGAATAGGGATTCAGGCAGACAGGATGAAGGCCAGGGTGGTCCACCATACAGGTCGGTGGCTCAGGGAGCTGGTTACACCTCCTCATGACCTATTGGATGCAGAAGGTAGGATTACATAAAGGATAAAACAATCACATTTTTGTCTGAAAAATAAGCATGATTTACCTGGAATGCAAAAAGTGAATGTTTATTATATATATTGCACTTCTGCGCTTATGTAGCATTACGGTTTAGTATTCAAGGTACCTCTTGTTTATTTTTTATTTATCTGGGTAGACCTTAACCTAAGGTGTTACCTGGACACATTTTTATCTTGAAAGCTTGTTTAAACATTGCATATCTATAGCTGATACTTGTCAACCTGCACAGCAACTGCACCTTTGGAATCTCTCTGCAGCAAACGTTCTCTGCTTCTGTGGGCATCTTATGGCAGTTGCCACAAGTACACCTGTCAGAATAGTGCACAGACTATAAAAATGTGATCAGTCTCCATCCACATGTCAAATATAACAGGGATTCCTTGTAAACTTGGATTGCTATAAGCAGGGTAAGGCCTAGGAGGTTGAGTAACAATTGACAGGATTAAAGAAACTTGGTCCATAAAGCTGGTTCCAATGTATGTTGCCATAGCTACTTATGGATCTGCCAGCCACTATAGTCAGTAAATATAGATACAGCATTATTCATTCAAATAAATTGCTAACTTAACCCTGCCTATTCCTTAGCATACATAACTATGTAGCTATGCTAATTCATATTAGCAAACAATTAGCATACATAACATAATATGTAAGCTAATTCACATTAGACTCATCATAAAGCTAACGTATGAAGGTGCGACAGTTTACAGTTAACCAACACGGCATAAACTTACCATTCTGAAACATCCTGCTGTGACCTGCGCTGTTGAACAACTTCTTCATAAATGTCTTCACTCTGGATCAGATTCAGGCTCGAACATATACGGTCTTGGAGCGGTAGCCATTTTGCTAATGTCTTCTTGTTTGTTTGCTCTCTTCTTGTGTAAAACGACCTATTCTCTTGTAGGTGGGAAACAAGCACTGGAAAGTGAATAGCTAAAGATATATCTAAATGATTTTTACTGAAAAAAACTTCACAGTTGTATTTTATAGACACCAGGTAATTATATAAAATAGTTGAAAAAGCAAATGATACCCCTCCTTTAAAGTTAAGCGCCCTCTAGCAGTCGTGTAAATAATGACAATGTGCTATGTTGGTCTGCGTCCAAGTCACGTGACTGTCAAGTTTCTCCCTCGACATTGAAATAGCACGGTGGAAAGTAAGGGTGTTGTGGTCAGGGATGGCGGATGGGCGTATATGTTTGCCTTCGATGTCGGCGACCGGGGTTCGATTCCCAGCGTTTCCAAAGGACATCCAACCATGAGTCACATTTTTTTATTTTTTTATTTAACCGTGACCAAACCATTTTCCTTAACCAAGTTGTTTTAGTTGCCTAACCATAACCATAACCCAAGTTGTTTTATTTGCCTAAACTTTACCCTAACCTTAACCAAACTTGTTTTACTTGCCTAAATTTAAACAAAGTGGTTTTAATTGCCTAAATTTAACCATTAACCAACCTTTGGGACGTAATTCAATTTGTGGCGGAGGAACGTTTTCAAATTTGTCAAGGTCGTGTTCATTTCACGTAGCCTATTTTTATGAGATCACATAGGAAACGCTCCTGTGGGTCGTATAGGAACAAACGACGTATGTGGTTGTACGGGTTGGAGGACTTGTTGCCATCTCCTGCCGCCGGTAGGGGCGCTAATTTAGGAAACGCTCCTGTGGGTCGTATTAGAGGGTAGGAACAAACGACCTATGTGTTCGTATGGGTTGGAGGACTTGTTGTGTAATATTGTGATCGAGCCAACGACGACCACATTCAAGTCTTTTCTATTTTTCATTTCCTCTTTCCATTTCAGAAATAAATTAGCCAACAAACGTTTCAATCACTGAAGTATCAGACTAAATATGTACAAAATAATTTACATTTTACAATAAAAGTATGCAAGATAGATAAAAAAAAAAAATATAATATTCACACAGCTCCTTAGCAAGTACTTGACTTAAAAGAAAGAAAAGCCAGCTTTTCCCAGTTTTAAATGAAACTATAGTCAGCCTCTTTGTATAACTGAACAATCAGATTCTGACATTGAAGTTAGACAAATCAGGAGCCAAGAAAGATTGACTGATGTTTCGTAGGCCAATTTATTTTTGGAGGTTTGCTTGTGATTCAGTTGTATTTCATTGGCTATGTATTTACAATCTTTCTCTAATTTGATTGGTCAATTGAAACATAATATTCTCCACCTTGCGCCACTGCGTCCATTTCTCTCTTCAGAGCGTTTGTGATAGCAAGATGTCATCCCCCAGAGAATTTTATTCATCTCTTCACACCCAGACACCACCAAGGCTTCAGCCAGGAAGACTGCCTGTTGACAGCCCGCCGACCATTGAGCCATTGGCACCAATGGATTCAGAAGTGTTGAGGACACTGGAGCTATTACTGCGGCAGAAGGCCGCAATTTTAGCGGAGCTTAGGGAAGAGGTCCGAGCTCTAAGGGAGGAGGTTGGGCAATTGAAGCAAGGATCTGCTGGGGAGGCAGAACAACCGAGAAGGGCATTGAAGCGTGCCCGATCGACGAAAGTTGCGGTAAGTCAGTAGCATGCTAGTAGGCCAACTGCAGCTATCCCATTGATGACGTTTTCGTGAGGTCCCATCACCATCATGCGCTATTGTAAAGAAGTGGAATGCTGAATGAACAAGAAAAGAATGTTTCATTTCAATGTTCAGCAACATTGAATGCTTTCACAAACTGTGACCCACTCACTGACCGTTGTTACTGATCTAATTGATAGTCTCTTGCACAACTCACGCCAGAGAACTTTAAGCCCTGCCTTGCTCTCACAATTTTTAAGTCTGTCAGATTTGGTTTTCACACAGTTCCAAAACAAATTTAAGTCAATGGCCTACCCTGGACTGCAGGAAAAAAGCAATCAGAAATCTCTAAAACCATTGACTGTATACACCAACTACCGGCACTACTGTTAAAAGATGGAGACAAGCTACAATATTGGAAAAAAACGTCAAGACACCGATCAGCAAGTTATTGAATAGAAATGCATTACGTTTTGCAGCGGAGGCACAAATCCCATCAGATGAAAGAAGACAGGGTGTAAACTCTGACTGCAATTATCATAGCCCACACAATATCATTCAAATTAAGATAATCACTATCAAAAGTTGGCAATCGTGATTAGCTTTTTGCTAATGTGATATAGGAAAACCTAGTGAATTCTTCTCCAGATCCATAGTTAGCTAGCTGCTAGCTAGTTAACTTTAAAGACCCTATAGACAACTTTTTTGCTTTAACTTATCATTATGAAGTAAATGTTGATTGCACAGTGTAATAGAATTATGACACCATCAGCGTTTAGATTGGTTCCCTATAAGCCTCGCTGTCACTATGCAATTCTGTCTGCCACCGGGTACGATCTCCTGGGAGAATGAAGGCTCGATTTACGGCACAAAGGAAGTGCGTCATCCATTGCGCAACCAAAAGAGGAATAGGATAGTTTTCCCCGGTAGCTGCTGGTAGCGGTAGCGTTAGCCATGTTGCTAACGCTACCGTTAGCAGCCAGAAAACGAACCAGGGGCTACAAGGAAGCCAGAACCAGTCAGAAACAAACATCTAACTATGTTTGTTTCTGGCTGCTAGCGTTAGCTAGCGTTAGCAACGTTAGCCATGCTGCTAACGCTAGCAGCCAGAAACAAACAAATGATCCACTGTCCGTTTTATAATCTAAACAAAGAACATGTTTTTCTTGCAGTGGCCTTTCTAAAATGAGCAGTGGTAAAAGTTACTACATTGTGTTATGATCAAGGAGTTGATAAGCAGACAGATGGTTTGTTCTATTGCACGGAGCTAGGCTCTAACAGAAAGTGATCCTGTTGTCTTTGCGACAGCGGCGCAAACAACAATACCACTTGGAAACGCTAGGGGGGGGGGGGCAACGGGGGGAAAGTTGAAAAGTTGTCTGTATCCACTTTAAACTTGTAATCATGTTAGAGGAACAGCTGACATCACATGGACGAGCTAGCCACTAAAGCAGCATTCCCACAGGAGAAAGGAAATATAACATGCAAAATGTTGTAATTTATTTCAATAACACTAGAGACTAACCCTGGTAACTAGGGTAATTTAACAAACTAATCACAGATTAGTTACGTAATCATAGTTTTGTTAATCAGGTTTTAAAATTTAAGTGGTGCAACACACCTGAAATTAAAACCTGGAATAACAAATTCTAGATTAGCTCAATTTAAATGTATTCCTTGTTGGTGGAACCCAGCCTTTCATTTTTATTATGATTTGAGGAGCTTTTTTCTTAATCCCATTTTATTTCAATTTTAGGTGTTCATAATCAGGTGCATACATCCTTATTAGACCCGCAAACGTAATAACGTCCCACAAACGTAATAACCCACAAACGTAATACAAATCTGCACCTTTTAATGTAATAATCCCACCAACGTAATAAGTTTCCCACAAACGTAATAGCAGTTGCCTACCGCAAACGTAATATGTAATTTCCCGCAAATGTAATAACTATTACGTTTGCAGGGATTTGTTACGTTTGCGGGAAGGTGAAAATCTTCAGCTTTCAAAATTGTAATAACTTCCCACAAATATAATAAATCACTAATATAATAAAAATCTGCAGTTTATACAAGTTGCTAACTTTAAATGTCTATGTCTCTATAAATGTCTAACAGCCAATGACATTTTCTTCCCACATATTCTTGTCCTTTAGGTTCTTGCCTGTTTAGACTGATCAAGTGTTGTTGCAATTAAACCCCATCATATTAATTCCAGATTTATTCCAGGTGCTATTACAAAGCCAAGTGTAAAAAATCTCAGGAGAGGCAAAAACAGTATGATGTCACTCTAGCAATGAAAGATTTACAACCAATCATAGTTAACCCTACACAAAAGTTTCAGTACAAACTCACCTGCTATACAATTAAACTATGCACAAGTAAAGAATATAAAGTATTGATTGACAGTAACAGCTGGATATTATTTATCCCTATTACCTAATTTTAATTCCTGTTTGGAGCCAGTAAACTCATTTTTTTAGAATAATTTGTCGTTATAAAGATATGTTTAACTTCTACATGCTTACTTTTTGCTAACAATGAATAGAATATTTAATCTTAAATCTTTAGAAAGAATTAACAATTCTAAAAACTGTCTGGATGAGTTTATTGGGTCCAAAAGAGAGTGAAAATGAGGTAGAATCATGTTTGGGTGGAGTATCCCTTTAAACACAATAGTAGCCTATGTTTGAACCATTTAAATAAAATATGTCTGCATATCAAAAGCCAAAAACTGGAATATGTATTTTGAACAGTCTTTCATTCTTTGAAATAATGAAAAGGAAACATTTCTCAAGATTTAAGTCTTAAGACTGAAAATTAAAGGCTTGAAAACGATTAATGACTGACATCAGGTGAGCTTAAATTAATGTCAGTGAATGCAGGAAAGAATCTGAATTCCCCTGTACCTAACTGAAAATTTCCCAGACAAAAGAAAAGGATAAATTATATGTTACATTTACTTTAAATAAAAGTCTTTATGTTAAGTGTCATCCAAGCTCTCATCCACCTATTATTGTTTGAAATAATTATTTGATAGTTGTGTAAAACCACGGTTCTGACCAGTTTTGACCAGCTTGTACAGTTTCATAACACTGATAACGCGTGATTTTTGTCTATATCGATATGTTCAGGCAATGGATATCAGACATAGATCCAGGGAAGGTGTCTTTTAGGTAATTCTCTGAACAGTGTCGTCGCTCGCCCGTGTCACTTGCTGTTAGGACACAGTCATTGTAACTGTTTTAGTAGCACTTGTAGTGATGAGCGAAGTGACGATAACTCATAATTTTATAGCTATCAATCCAGAAAAAAAAAGAAATAAAAAAAATTAAATTCCTTTCGGGTGATTGAAGTGTTGAAGTTTCGGGTGTCTGAAGTCTTAGTCTAGTCAATGAATGAGTCTTCTGTTATTTATGGTCACGCAACTCGCAAGTCATCAAATTTGAGACTGAGTTTCACTCGAGTCAAATCATGTGACCCGAGTCCCCTACCTCTGCTAAATGGAGAACATCAATTAAGCAAGGGATTACAGTTCGCAGTTCAGTGTTTCCCACAGGTTGAGAATTTACTTGTGGTGGCGCGGCGTATGACCAATGTGGATGCAGAGACTCATGCAGTTTAGAGCGGGAGAGTGTAACCCAGGTTATTTTCTGTAGCTACAATTTACAGATGTCCCCTAAACACCTCACATGCAGGCTATCGGCAGGCCCTCTAGTCCCCCCTCAGTTACTGCAGCGCACGCAACTCAGACGGGTGTGTGCCCAAAAATTAGTTAGTTTGAACAAATAAACCCAGATAGGGTTATTAGGACCCTGACGAGAAGCAGAGTAAGTTACACTTCTTACAAAATTAATACATTCAGATGAAATATTGATAGTGAATTGAAAATTATTTTATTAGCAATATGACCAATTAGCAAACGTGACAGGCAAACAGTGAATGCTAACAGTAGCTAGTTAGTTTATAGCTAGTAGTAGTAGTAGCTAGTAGTACTAATAGCCTACTAGTAGTAGTAGGCAAACATGACAGGCAAACAGTGAATGCTAACAGTAGCTAGTTAGTTTATAGTTAGTAGTAGTAGTAGTAGATTGAGTAATGAGGAGATTTTTGTCTTAGCAAGATTTGTAGAAAATGCATGGCAACTAAGACAGAGAACATTGTATCCAACATAGGACATTTCTGTCATGGAAATTGAATGTTTATGAAGTGTTCTCTTTTTGAATTTGTGGAACTGTATATTATGATGTGTCATGTGGCCATCCTGACTGTTGTTGTTGTCTAGTGGCTTGTAAGCCCATATGGGCTGGGCACCATAAATGGTGCAGGACACTCACATCAATCAATCAAAAAGTAGCTAGTATTAGCAATAGCCTACTAGTAGTAGTAGGCAAACGTGACAGGCAAACAGTGAATGCTAACAGTAGCTAGTTAGTTTATAGCTAGTAGTAGTAGTAGCCTACTAGTAGTAGTAGTAGCTAGTAGTTTATAGCCTAAACTCAGCGGTCATAATTGAGAAATAAAAGACTGTTGACTTGACTGACCAATTAGAATCAGACTTAAAATTATTGTACACGTTCAGTGTGGTTAGATATTTATACCATATCATATGTGTCTCACAGATTGAAGATGATTCTGCGCATACTTCTACTGTCCACACTGTGTGATATGTGGACAAGGCCTAGGCCTACGGCCAATGGATGATGAGACCTACAGTGTTATACTGAAGGTACTCAAGGGGGAATTTGATGTCCCTGTTGCAGACAGGACGAAAGATCAACGGTCAGCTCTGGTCAGAGCATGGAGAAATAGGCACCAGTATTCCTTAAGTGATGACAGAGAGACAATTTTGTGTAATAGGAAATTCGTGGTAAAGAAGTCTGCTATCCCGGAACTTGTTAAGAGAGGATTTGATGCCACTAAAGGTTCTAATGCACGAAAAGTAAACATCAGACTGAGAGAGAAGTACTCTGGGATGAGTGAGAACGCTGTTCAACAAGCATTGGATTTATCCAGACAGTGCCAGTTGCTGAGAGCAAAATTTCCAAATAGGCCACCTTTGAAGCCAATTAGAGCCAAACAGGTTCAGGAAAGACACCAAATAGACCTACTTGACATGACAGGATGGAAAGTTACACATGGGAGAGTGATCTACAAATATGTCCTCACTGTACAGGATGTGTTCAGTAGATATGTGTGGCTGAAGGCATTAAAGGGGAAAAGCACTCATGAAATAGCTCAGCATTTGGCAGATATTTACATGGAACATGGACCACCTACATTTTTACAACATGACCAGGGATGTGAGTTCAAAGGTGCTGTGAAAAGGCTTATGGAAAGCATGAAGGTAAAAGTCATCCAAAGCTCACCATATCACCCTCAAAGCCAGGGAAAAATTGAGAGAATGCACAGGTCATTAAGAAAAAAGATACTGTATGATCTTATAAACGTAGAGAGAGGAGGGGTGAACTGGGTCAGTCATTTACCCAAATATGCTCAAGTTCTTAATGAAGATCCCAAAAAACAGTTGGGTTGGATGACACCATTCCATGTATTCCATGTACATGTATATTATGGCCGTAAAAGCAACAACATACTGCTGGCTCAAAGCACCCATCCATCACCCGACTTCGTAGAGGACTGTACGAATAATGCAGACACACTTTTTCCTTCAAGAAAACAAAGGGATTCATTTGAAAAAAAGAGAAACAGAGTGAGAAGAAGAGCAAAAAATGCAACTGAGCGTTGTAATGAACAAATGGTTCGCCAAGCGTGTACTGCAAATCCTCCATCCATCTATAATGTCAATAATGAGGTTTTGGTAAGAATTAGGTGCAAGACCCACAGACTGACAAAGAAATATGCTGTTTTGAATGGAGTCACTGTAAAGAGGAATCTGAGACTGTCAAAGTACAAGGTTAAGTTTACACCTCTTGGGAAAACAGATTTTAGGCAAAAGTGGTTTTCAGTCAAAGACATCAGCATTGTCACCAGAGATGAAGAACGCAGGCGACGGAAGTCAAACCAAAGAAACTTCTGGATCCCTTATACACGTGAGGACCAGTTAGAGTCATTTAACACATCCAATTTCTGCATACAACTGGATCCACAGCCCAATGGTGATTGCCAGTTTGCAGCATTGGCTGACCAGTTTATGAACATTGGGATATTTCGGTCAGCTACATCCCTTAGGTGAGAAATTGTCATGGATTTGCGGTCAAATCCACAAACAACACATGGAACCCTACTTGCTAATTGGGATGCTTACCTACAGAGCATGGGTCAGCAAGGTACATATGGAGACCATATCACACTGCAAAGAGCCTCTGAACTGTTCAATGTACAGGTGTACACACATTGTGTTTAGTGAGGATAAATAATATCCAGTTGTTACTGACCTCTTGTTACTCTTGTTACTAAAACAATATTTTGCATATGTTCAAAATACATATGTTGGCTTACGATATGCCGACATCTTTTACTTACATGGTTCAAACATAGGCTACTATTGTGTTTAGTGAGGATAAATAATATCCAGTTGTTACTGACCTCTTGTTACTCTTGTTACTAAAACAATATTTTGCATATGTTCAAAATACATATGTTGGCTTACGATATGCCGACATCTTTTACTTACATGGTTCAAACATAGGCTACTACTGTGTTTAGTGAGGATAAATAATATCCAGTTGTTACTGACCTCTTGTTACTAAAACAATACTTTGTGTTGTTTACATATTGTTGTTTACATATATTAAATATTTTAATTGCTGAGCAAATTCATACTGAAGCTTTTGTATAGGGTTACTATGATTGGTTATAAACCTTTACAATGTTTTTGCCCATCCTGTGTTTTTTTGCACTTGTCTTTGTAGTAAAACCTTGAAGAAATCTGGAATAAATATGATTGGGATTTATTGCTCATTTGTATACATAACACTTGATCAGTCTAAACAGGCAAGAACCTAAAGGACAACAATATGTGGGAAGAAAATGTCACTGGCTTTTGAAGATATTTAGAGTTAGCAACTTGTATAAGCTGCAGATTTTGATTATATTAGTGATTTATTACATTTGTGGGAAGTTATTACAATTTTGAAAGCTGAAGATTTTCACCTTCCCGGGAAATGACGTATTACGTTTGCGGTAGGCAACTGCTATTACGTTTGTGGGAAACTTATTACGTTGGTGGGATTAATACATTAAAAGCTGCAGATTTGTATTACGTTTGTGGGTTATTACGTTTGTGGGACGTTATTACGGGTCTAACAATCCTCATTCAACATCTGACTGACACATGCTGCAGCTGCACTGTAAGTTACCAAGATGCATCATCTACTAACTATACAGAGAAGATTTGAGTCTAGATTTATTAAAATTCAACCGATACAAAGAAGGTTTGATCATGCATTCATTGAAATCTGAATGTATCCTTATATTAAGCATTGTTTTTTTTTATTTCAGGTTGACATGTAAGGGAATAAATGCCTATTTGCGCCCTGCAACGGCAAGGACAGTGACTTCAAAACGTCCAAATCCAAAGGCATAGCTACTCTGCTTAATAGGAGTGAAGAGCTCGGAGATACAGCTATACATGAGACTTTGTCAAACATCATTGCTACCCATGGTGCTCTATCAGCCTCTGTATTATGTCACAAATCATGTTATAGCTCATATACCTCTTCGTCTAGAAATGTGACCAAACACAAGTCGGACTCAACTCATAGTCAGCAAGGAAAGCGAATTGTTCGCTCTCAAGTATCTGCCTTTGAGTATTCTAAAAACTGTCTTTTCTGTGGTCTCATTTGTGAACCTAAAGACCCAAAATACCCTGAAAGGTGGAAGCCAGTTAAACAATGCCAGACTGTAGAGAGACCAGGTATTCCATCATTCAAAGACGTCATCTTGTCTAAATGTGATGAGCGCCAGGATGACTAGGCTGGGGAAGTGCAGCTACGGGTGAATGGTGTCATGGACCTGCCCGCAGCTGATGCAATCTCAGGCACAGTTAGTCTAGAAATACTGTCAAAGCAGAGCCTCTGTCGCCTTTTCGCAAAATTGTTCTCAGGGAGAACCAGAGGGATACCCTGCTTAATATATGTAGAAAAGTATACAAAGATAGCAACGTCTCACATATTGCCATGTTTGCAATGACTTGTACAAGAGTGAGACACCAAGGTTGTACATACTCAGTTGATGGCTGCCGAACTGAAAGGTCCGCCTACATTTATGCAAAATGGTGTTCAAGCAGCTCTATGTGTGATGAGCCTACCATAGACGTACAATGTGAGGTTCGTCTTGGAGTTTTAAAGACGTTTTATGTTCTGAGAGTAACTACAGATCTACGGCCAAAACAGCATCTCATGGCAGAAGTAGCATGGTGCAAACTTCATCCAGAGAGATGGTATTATGGGAGGCCCATTCAAGTATGTTGCTTAGATTTTGTCATATTTTCTGATAGATTATATCTCTGGGAAATGTACAATATGTACTACAAATGTTAAGATGAGAGAGGTCACAGAAAAAGTAAGAGTAGTAGTGCCTCTGAATACAGCTATTGATATATAAATGATGAACTTGCATGTCCGACTGTGTTAATGTGTCTGTATAGATTAATCTCAATCATCCATGCTTATCATGTCTATTTATGTTTTTTACTTTTATATTTAATGAACGTGTAACACAATCACAATATCAAAATTAGAGGAAAGCCTGCTGAAAAGTTCTGTTACAAAATATCAATAGGTCCTAGGAAAGAATGATATGGCACTATTTGCCCTAGACATGAAATAAAAGGTCTAATTTTGATATTGTGATTGTTATTGTGTTGTGCACTCACTTTTGGTCCATGCTAGGCTATAGGCTATAGCTAGATACATCATTAATGTTAGATATTAGCTACCTTTGTCCCATGTTATCCCAGAGTCACAATGTGTCATGCTAGAATCGATTAAAGTAAAGAAGACCCCTAGATGGCTGAAACTAGTGGTGAAAAGGTTCTCCTCTCCCACCTCGCCAGAATCTCGACGACCAATAACTTCGCCCCTGGCCCGAAGGGCAGGTTACAGACTAGGAGGAGACTCTTCCAACATCCCTCTTTATGGAATTCAAAAGAACAGCATTGCCTGGTTTCCGAACCAACCCTTCAGGTCTTAAACTCGATCCCTCTGTGTAGGCTCCCAGATAACAAAATTGCTGTGGCCCAGATCAGGCCCACACCTGACACTTTCATCCGGCCCACATACCGCGTGGAATGATGGCACTTGGGCGGTCCGCTCCTGTTTGCCAGATCTGAGCCACAAGCAAGCCATAGCAATGCCGCATGTCAACCAAGAACGAACCAAATAAACCAGAACTGGCCCAAATCTGGGCCACAGTTCATTTTTATTCTGGCCCACATTCCGTATCCTCATCCGGCCCAAATGCTGCATGGAATTATGGCACTTTGACGGTCTGGTCATGTTTACCAGATCTGAGCCACAAGCAAGTCACATCATGGCCGCATGTCAGCCAAGAACAAACCAAATAAACCAGACCTGGCCCAAATCTGGGCCACAGTTAATTTTTATTCTAACCCTGGACTGGCCCACATTCCTTATGTTCATATGGCCCACATGCTGCATGGAATGGTAGCATTTTGGCAATGCACTCCTGTTATATATATACTGTATATATAGTACACTAATCTCAGCCTTAAACAAAATCAACAGTAAACTGGCTCCACTTGTATTCAAATTACAACAAGAAGATTATTTATATGTAAATAAAAAAAGAGCTTTCACACTGTCTTAATAGGTATGTGTACTGTGTCATGCTCGTGTGTGTGTGTGCGCATGCGCATGCTGTGCCATTAAAACTTTGGTGACTCAGTGACTGAATATCAATGACACTGTAAGTAAGTGAATTCTGCATCAGCAATATTCAACATACAGTAAATAGAAATGTAAAAATGGCCTGTCAAAACTTGGGATGTTCAATTAAATGTGCAAATAAGTTACAACAGATGAACCAAAAACATTTCTAAAATGATTGCTAAGCCTCTGCATGATTACATTTTTTTTTTTTTAAATACTGGGATACAATCCAACCATGCCAAAATAACAGAATAATAAACAAACACAAAATAGCTGTATAGAAAAGCAACTTTGTAGAAACACGCCGTTCTAAATATTTATGGCTATTTTCACTGTAGGCAACCTTGGGATTAGGACATCAGATTTGCAGGCTTGGCGTAAGGAAGAATGGCCACTTAGGTGAAGAGCACTCTGTCCAGCTCAAACAACCGAACGTCACATCCTCCTCTTGTTTGCGTGGGTCCAAAAAAAAAAAAAAAAAAAAAGATGATACCCATCCGTGAAGCCGCACTATTGTATAGACTAGGCAAATTTATGGTTTCTGCGGTGTGCCCTGTGTTCGCGGTGCGGAGGCTCTGTGCGGCGAGTGCGGGCTACGATTGGTTAATGGTTGCTATGTTAGTTGGTTACCAGGGAAGTAAGTCTAATTGAGTCAAGTGACAGCTGACAATCGGCAAAAATTGACAGTAGGAGGAGATTCTGCGCTTTTACCATGAAATGCTGTGCCTCTGTGGAAAGAACGGTCTGCTGTGAACACCGCGAACACCGGGCACACCGCAGAAACCATAAATTTGCCGCTTGCTTTTGGAAGCGGGGGAAGAAGCCGTCTTCAACAACTGGAATGCCGAAGATGAAAATCGCACGCGATTACGTAATTCCGCCCACGTAGTTGTTGTATGTGGATTGAAAACGCAATTGCATTTACACTTGTGTTCAATGTGATCACAATGCGTCCCTGACCACCTCCGGAGGCGGTTTAGCCGATTGGATCACAATCCGTCCTCAATGCGTCTTGGGTGCCTTTACACCTGTACTTTCATGTGGTCAAGCACTATCCGATTGCAATCCGATCACCCAAAACGCATTTTAATGCAAGGTGTAAAGGGGGTCAAAGACTACAAGGAACCAAGGACAGATATACACACACACTGTAAAAACGAAAACTTGAAATTGCTCGCCTTAATGTGATTTTTGAGTAAATTGAACAAAAAATATTAAATTGCCCTGTCAACTAAATAAAATTATTTGCTACAACTAAACTTATTAATTTCCTTGTGAAAAGTTGGGCTCACTACAACATTGCTGTTGGGAAGACAGGCATATTTGAGTCAGACTCCAGGTGGGGCTTGGCCAACTACTTTGCGCATGCTCATTTGGACGCCTTGGTTACAACGGGGTCTCCCAAATGATTGTGCAGGGGTTTTCCACTACCATCTTTTTTTTCGCGCTTCTGCCATGTTCCCAGTGACTGCAGCTCTCTGTGATGTGGAAGTAGTCCATACACTGTAAACCCTGATAAGTTCACTTTACTTAAAAAAAAATGTGGAAACTCGTTGCCTTAAAAAAACTGAGTAAAGGAAACTAGTTTGTTAAGTAACATGTACTTTTAAGTTTAAGTAGAGAAAACTTGGCAATTTAGAGTCAATTAAACTAGCATTAGTTACTGCAACTCAGAATCATGCTTTCTGATAAATCAATTACTTGAGTTGTCAATACTTATGAATAGTACATCTAACTAATTAATGTTAAGTAAGATTAACTAATGAACCCAATTCCTGTTGACTTTGTTTTAAGCTGACAACACGTGATATTTCACATCCACTACACTTAATTAAATTGAGGAAACTCATTGCCTCAATATTTTTGAGTATAGGCTACTCACTACTTTTATATACAAAGCACATCACAGGTCACAGTTTAAATAATTTATTGTTAACATGTGTTAACAACAATTTAAAAAACATTGCACAAATGTAACTGCACAGACCTGCAGGCAAGAAAGCAGAACAATATTTCAAAAATGTTCTTTCACCCTAAACAGACATTTCACAACTTTGCCTGCAAAAGGTCTGAATTTTCTGTATGGGGAAAAAAGTAATCTCAGATCAATTTTGCTGTGGAAAGTAAAACATAAAAATATGGGTGGAAAATAAAAGTAAATCCCCACTTCAGAGAATGCATATTTTTCTTTTTTTTCCCAAAACCACAACTGCATTATGTTTAGCTTTGCAATCACCTTTAGTTAAGAAGATTTTAGATAACTTTCAACATGTAAAATAAAACATTAACATGCTGGTAATCATAAACCTTGTAAAAGCTTATTTACTATATTAAATAGACAAACCAGATCATTGCTGTCAAAAGGTCTGAATTTTCAGTTCAAGGAACAAACAGTTGGGACATGGAAAATAACACATGCAAGGAATGAAAAAAGTCTTTTAAAGTGCTGACTACACACTGTTAACTGCTTCAGTCTACACAAATGCAGATCATCTACACAGATTGTTTTTTAATAATTGTTTTTTTAAGTTTGCAACTTTGGTGTAAGGGTTTTGGGGCCCAGACTAAGCAGCACTCTTTGTATGAAATCAAAGGTGTTCTTCATTCCCTTTGGGTAGTTGAGGTGGAGCGCATAGATGAGGCCAAAGAGGGTATACATAAACTGCGGTAGGCTTTGAAGATTGTCCATCACAATCATTCCCTCAACGATGATAGCAACCATAGAGGGCGTCAGGAGCAGCGAGTTTGGTTGTTGCTCAACTGGCTCGGCAAAGAGGACACCCACTGGAATGTGGCGGAAGGAGTCAGCAGCATCAGGGTCCTGCAAACAAAGGCATCTTAATCACCTTTACAGCATTTCCATACCTCACACTGATTCTATACGCATGCATGCATGCACATAGCCCATATTGGCCCAAATAAGGCAATTATCCTGATTATAAGAACCCCTCCCCCCCTTTTCAACACATGACTTTGGAAAGAAATTCATACATAGGCATTAACTTAACTATTTATATATGTATACTATTTATATTTATATATTTTATATATACTATTTTATATTCAATATTTATATAAAACGAATTTAAGTATAAGTATAAGCCTTTCGATAAAAAATTGCTTTAAGATAATGAAAAACATAACACATTCAATCAGTCCGAGAATGGAATTCTCCTATACAAAGCACCTTCCAGCTGTGCTACTCAAACATATTACAGAAATGCATCACACTAGGCTTGTACTGCACTACCTTTTTGGAGAGATTTCATGGCCATTTTTTCCCATTTGTAAAGTAATTGGACCATGTTCACTTCGAAGTTGTGGAAAATGCCTTTCAATGGAACTGTAGCCATTGAAACAGTAATAGGTGAAAGTACATGTCTACTTTGTGATTTAGGAGAAAATGAGAATGAGATTAATTTTATGTTCTACTGACCAGCAGATGTTGATCTAAGAAATTTGTTGTGTTGCAAACCTGCACATGTGAACTAATTTTTGATAAATGAACTTTCAGTGCATTGAAGGATTTGAATGTACACAAGCAGTCATGGTGCAGGCAAGGAATTGTACCTACATAGTAGTACTTACATTTCCACTCCACAGCATTATTTCATTATTTTAACCAGAACCTGAGAGACAGAGACAGAGAGAGAGAGAGAGAGATTAATTATCCTACGTTATTGCAAAACACGTTAATGTTAGACTTAGCTATAATCCTAAATTCACTTGACAATTCAGTTAAGTTTGCACAACAACATTAATTAAAACTGGCTAATGTCTACGCGTGTTAATTACCTAATTTAGTCTTGCAAATGTAGGCTAACAACGGTGTTTTGGCTAGCATAAACCTCAGCAATTAAGTTTGTAGCTAGCCATCAAGTCACATTAACGGCAAAACTTTGAAAATACCTCCAATAGATGAATATATGAACTATTGTGGATAAGGTTCAGTAGCCGTCTGACGTAGGTTAACATTAACTTGATGTATCAACCGAATTGAGGCTGCTGACACCATATACTATTTTACTTACCGATACCAACTGAAGAAACAGGTGAAGACGAAGAAGCTGTTTTGGCGGACTGAAGAAAAGACATGTGCTGCCGATAGTCCCAATGCCGGCTGGCTGATAAAAACTACGGAAAGTCAAATTGGCCAAAAAGGAAACGCTCTTGGCAGTAATGGTTTAAGTCAAGTTAAGTCAACTCAAGGCACTGAGTAAACCGGTGTATTCACCTCAAAAGTGCATATAACTTATTTTAAACAAGTAATTTTAACACATTAGTAAAATTTAAGTAAGGCACACTTGAAAAGCCAATTCAAGTCATTGTTAGGGTTTACAGTGTAGAAGGTGAGTGTTTTTATCGAAATAATTTTAGAGATCGCTGTTTTGCTGTAATTACATGTGTAAATTTACATAATCTAGCCTGCTTCGGCAATTGAAATTATTGCTACGTTAGCTAGGTAGCCCATGGAGGTAGCCCCATGGCTGCTAGCGTTAGTTGGTGCATATTGGTAAGGAAGAATGAAATAGAACTATTCATAGTCAGCGGTTTTGACCAATTTTATTTTTTTGATATGGAGTGTATTGAAACGCAGGGGCAGCAAGAACTTGAAATGGCATGCCACACATTTCACCGCCGCTAGCCGCGATGCTAAAACATCAAGGCTAGCGGCTATTAGTGTATGCTAATAAAAGCTAGCGAGTGCTTTCCCATTTAAAAGTCGACATTTTAATTCCGACGGTGTAACCGTTGCTTGTGAAAGTAATTTGCATGGTGGACAGACACGTTTAAGAGAAACCTAAGACACCAAGAATGTATTTTCTTTGCGTGGTGCACTTTTACATTGAAGTGCTGCAATTTTTCTGCTTATGTTTGGTATAAGGCCTAATCTTCCATTAGCCACCAGAAGGCGGGCTAGCAGGCACACGCACATGGGACATTCTGAAAGGCTTACTGTGAAAACAGCTTAAGGAGGGAAACATTTTTTAACATTGATGAATGAATTTGATGTTTTTCATAGTATACAGCATCATAAGAACCAGCAATGGTGAAAAGAAAATTAACAATTACGTTAATTTTAATTTTTAACAAATTAATATAGTGAAAATATAGTTAACGTGGCTTAATGAGCTTATATCGAAATGGTGCCTTAAGTAGGGGGAAAAAATCAAATTTTTAATTGGTAAATATTTCTTTGCCTGCTTAAGTTGTTTTCACATTAAAGCTGGGGTAGGCAACTTTTAAGTAATGAGCGACAATTTGAAAGTACACAACAAGAAAATCCCCCTCCTCTGCTCCCCCCCTCCCTTTCTTAACTGCTCCCTTCAAAGGAGGCTCAGGCTGCATGAGAGCGGGGGCAAACTTGATAAATTGAAATTTTCTTTACATAATACAGCCCTGCTAGATCAGTCTAGTTATAACTAAAACATTCACCAGTTAAAATATTTTTTGTCTATTAAGGTTACAAAAACGCATTGTGATATAGACATTGGTAGAAAAGGATGCATTACATTTGATGGACTGAATAACCGCATAAAATCGTTCCCATATAAGTATTCTGATAGGGTCAACAAGCCACAGCAACTTACAAAAGCAAGCTTTGCAAAGGGAAGTGTCAGTGGCAATGGACACGAAAATTGGGCACTATTACGATTACTCCCTCTTATGATTGGCAGCAGTATACCAGAACAGGAGCCCTCATGGGAAATATTGATGGACCTTAAAGAGATTGTTGAGATTGTTGTCTCTACTACAATTTCAGAGGAAATACTGTGTTACTTGGAGAGTAAAATATCTGACCACCGGAAGTTGCTTATTGATAGTTTTCCTGACTTTAACTTGCGGCCAAAGCACCACTTTATCGAACATTGTCCACATCTCATACGCTGCTTTGGACCTCTAGTGGAATTATGGACTATGAGATTTGAGTCTAAGCATAGCTTCTTCAAAAAAGTGATGCGTGATGTTCATAACTTCAAGAATGTGCTTCTTACACTCTCTTCTAAACATCAGCAAATGATGGCATACCACCTTGATGGCCAAAATCTTTTCAGACCAAAACTGTATATTGGCACTGTTGACTTGGTTAAAACATCGTCATTGGAAGAAACACTGAGGACCGTGATCGAAAGAAAATATTCGCATCAAGACACAGTGTCCCTTGCCAAAGACATTCATTTGTATGGGACCCAATATGGGCATGATAATATCTGCTGGGCAATGCAGTGGACTACCAGACTTCTACAGGATACTGACCACTGTGGTAAACTTTGACAAAGTGTCATTTGTCTCTACAAAGCTCTCTTCTTGGTTCATGGAACATTACAGGTCTTACCAACTTGTTGAAAGCAACTACGCAGAGATAGAAATCCTGGATCCAGAGGCTTTGAATGATTACCACCCATTGGCTGCATACCCAGTAGGAGGAAAGGTGCTGGTGACCCCGAGGACGTGCCTGCTGCATTGAATATAATGGTATGTAAACCCTGACCCTGTATCATATCCCTCTGGTTTTGTGGTAAAACTACCCGCTCAGGAGTAGTAAGAGGCTGTCATATTTGATTTGACACATCCAAAGTCAGCTGCTAACATTAGCAAAAAGCAGAAGTCGTTTGTTTTAGGGACTTGCATATTATTCATTTCCATTCAAATGGCAGTGTTTTGACTTGGTAGAACCAAAGACTGTTAAAAAATAACAAAAATGCCGTTTTGAAGCCTGGGGATTGGGTTTACGGACGCTGCCATGCTGCCATTTTTTGAAGGCAGAGGGAGTCAAAGAGAGGCCAAGTGTTGTCCGTGGAGTCGCAGCTCCGCCTACTATTGTCCCATAATCGGTGATCTGTCAATCACTGGACAGGCGACCTGTCAATCAGTAGGAAAACAACTCCGTTTTATATCCATCATATCCCGTTAATTAATTATTTAGAAAATCTTATTAAGGACACATATTAGAAGAAGTGAAATTAGATACTGAGGCCATAACCTCTTGTTGAAAATAGTTATTGACTGTATATTTTGAGTGAGAAGTTGGGTTGTGGTCCAATTGACTTGCATGGAGTTGGGCTGTGTTTGGGGTCTTGTTGGAGCTGTCCTCTAATGGACATTAGACGAATTGCTGCTTGTTGCCCCTTCCTTATTGGCTTCAAAATTGACCTGCGGTTTTGGCCGCTTGGTAGAAGGCATTAATAAATGGGAACTGCTGCTCAAAATACAAGCGACAAGCGCTCTCTTGTGGTGAACAGTACTGATGCATAACATTGACTAACGCTGACATTACATGCATTGAAGTCATTTTCTATAAGTTATCATTTCTGAGCTCAGTTGATACAGTTAATTTTTTATTGTCACTTTATTTTCACAGGCTGTGTTATTGCGAGTGAAGATATCCCCAAAACTCATCCGGAAAGTTCAGCTTCCTCAAACACCAGAATCTCTAGAGCATCTGCAAAATGAACTACGAGAAAGACTCCAACTTGAAGGTGGATTTTCCCTACAATATGAAGACCCGGATTTTGATAATGCACTTTGTAACTTGGTGGACATTTCAGAGTTGCCGGCAGAACGGGTTGTCTTGCGCATTCTTTGGAATAATGATCAATCAGAAGCACAGTCCAATGCATCCATTTCCTCCATCTCTTCTGATACAGCCAGCATCAGCTCGCCAGCCTCTACCCACAGCTCTTCATTTATTCTGAGCCATTTGCGAAGCACCTCACAGTGGCCTTCTCCATTTCCAATACCCCCTTTCTCATATGATGTGGAGTTGAAGCTGCGCAAGGGCAATGAGGTCTATGAAAAAACAGGCAAAGGTCTCAATGTAACAAGGGACGTGAAGATGGAAATTCTGGACAAGATCGCACAGGACATATTTGCCCTGAAAGCCTACCCTGACAAACATCAAGTTGAATCAGTTGCTTCTGAACTTGTCATTAAACATCCATGCCTCAAGGAGCCTGGCACTGGCACAGGATATAGTGGCTGGACAACAAGCATCAAGTACAAGCTTGGCAACTACCGGTCAAAGCTGCGTCAAGCTGGCTGTAATGAGGTAATTGTAAACAGGAAAAGAGGGAGGGAGGAGGATGGTGACGAGGGTAGGTTTTCCTTGAAAAAACCAAAGCGAGGAGAAGTCAATCATGTCCCCGATCATCCGGAAAACCATGATGATGATACACTAGAAGACCAAAGACGTGCCCTGGTGGATGAAATGAAAAAGAGAAATAAAGATGTGGCACTCATCAGACAGAAGATGGACCTCACATTCTCCCTCAGGAGAAAGGAGATCGTGGAAGTGCAGCCCATGGTGTCGGACATCCAGGAGAGATGGCCTGTTTTCTAAAGAGCAGGTAAGACAGAATTTTTATTTCAAGATTATTTCAATATTTATTTTTCTCAATTTGTGTTTCTAAGTGCTTTTCAAAGGTAGGACGAGTACAGTGTCAGCCATTGTCTTATTTAAATCTCAATTGTAATATTCTGTCAAATAATCACAGTCTCTTTCAGCCGTACTATATATGCAAAGTCTGTCAACATAATGATCAGCAAAAGTCCCGATTTTAATACCTAAATGTGTCATTGTTTTTGTGTTTTACAGATTTGTGAGGACTTCTACCACGTCACCACCAAGGAGCTATTGGAGACCTTTAGAGCGGCCTTGGACAACTACTCTCCTCGACTGATTAGACTGTACCGTGCCAGGAAGGGAGCCCTTGGTCGAGAGATGGAAAACCTCCTGGACAAGCTTGATGAACAGGTAAGACTGATCCATTTTAATATTTTTTTAATATTGATCAAACTTGATCAATACTCATTGTGTTTATTACTATTTCAGTTATGTTATATGTTTTGGGAGATTTCTGTTATTTGTAACATGGCTATATGGAAATAAATAGTATTTTGAAGTAAAATTCCCAGTAAATAGTCAGAAAACACAAAAAGCACAGATGGACACTTTGGATACCCAATTGGCCAAACCATGGAGACCACCTGAGTATATCTTTATACATTATATCATAAATGTTGTATTTTATTGTATTTTCATCAAATTTACTGTTAGAGTTGCATTATATACTAGGTGAGGATGAAAACCTTATTTTTTCATTTATTGCATCTCCATTTACTCTGGAATGGTAATAGATACAGGTTTACAATGGATTCATATTCCTTAGCTTCTTACCTATCAAAGGAGACCAGAAGCATATAGGCATATAGGCCTTATGGTTGAGGAGCTATTCCTGATTAATTTTGGGTATGTTATTTTAGGTGTTTTTTCCTGAATTTTGGCTAGGGTCTAGTGCTGTACAGCTAGCCCACACATTTCCTCCAGGAAATGTAGCTTTCTAGTTATTATTGGAATTTACACCTCCATGGCCCAGTCTTTGTTTTCTTTTTGCACTTAAAGCTAAACGGTCATCACTGCTCTAACCAATAGACTATTGGTTTCTTTTGTTTTCTGATTTTCAGACATCTGACATTGCACGACTCAGAAGGAGGACATCCCTGGAAGGTCTACCCCTATTTGTTTGTGAGGATTCAAAGGAGCTTTTCAGGACGTGTCTGGTGAGTACAGTAGGAGATTCAAAAAATTCCCTCAATCACAGGTGCGCCTTAGCTGCCATGTGCAAACTGTTTAGCCTTTTCTGTGCTTATGATTTTTGGGAAGGAGTTTGCTCTGAAATATAGCCCAAAATCTCAAGATAATCACTACAGCAGCTACTAATGATGATTTGAGTAATCGATTCATCGATTATTTTAATCTATGCATCTAAAAATAAGTTTTCATCCAAAAAGTGATAGTGATACCCAGGACCCAGGACTGGAAATTAATTATATGTGGTGTTAGCCAAACTTATGCTGACCTTACAGTAGATTACAATGGAAAAAGTCTGAGTCGGAATAAAATCACTGCTGCACGGTCCCGTCACCACAATTGTTAGGTGGAAAACTCAGTCAGAGCCGTCTTAATGCAGTTCCTTTCAGTCCGGTAGCACACCGTGTGATGAAGGATTGGAAGCGCTTGATTGTAACGCCGGGACTGCCCTTCATTGCAAACGAGCGCCATTTAAGTTTGACAAACTACACCTAAACCTGATGCAACTCGATCTAATTTGACAAAAAGTTAGTCGATGAAAAATCTCCCTAGGGGGAAATCATTGAGCTAAACTACGGTTATAGCAATGTATTTGCTCCAACCAGCTTAATAAATAAATGTAAATAAATTAATAAGTTAAATAACATTACGTTACACATGTCACACTGAAGGATCATTTATTAGCCTGCGGCAGGCTAAAGAAATGATAGTCCATTTTCAGGAGGGATCGGGGGTGATACAATATGGTAGTACTAGTATTGCATGTCAATTACGGCACGTTCATTTATGGAATATGCAATGTAAGAGGCAGCTAACATTACCTTTAAATGAAATGGCTAATAATGTTAACGGTAACGTAGTTTGGAAATGTAAACTAAGCTACACTCCGCTTCATTTACCCCCTTCTTGTCCTGTCATCATCTCTTACTACTATACTATAATCCAATACAACTGTTCTGCCATAAAGTTTACTTTTATGATGCCTATAATGTTGTTTTTTTGACACTGTCATGGAAGTGTTAATTCAATTATATGTTTAGCATTGAGCAGGGATGCAAACTAGTCACCTTTAGGTGACAGTCGCCTTTTTGATTCCAAAATAGGGTGAATGATGAGTAGTTTTGTGTCTGTCCTGGTATCTGTCACCGTTTTCACTCAAATGTGAAACATAATTTCGGTAGTTTATAGCACAGTAACATCTGATTTAATGTGATGAAGAAGTGAAATAATCATTATGAGTATATATATGTATATAAATATGTAATTTACCACGGCTGTAAGGTATTGGAAAAGCTTGAAAATGCTTGAAAAGTGCTTGAATTTGACTTTGGAAAAGGTGTAGGAACCCTGTATTCATTTTTGTGTTTGTCTGCAACTTGTGTTTTACGAACTTACTCACCTCTTAATGCGTTCCAGGTCGTGGCTTGTACTGTATTCATTCAAGATGTCCGTAGTATCGCGTAGTTTGTGAGTGTGTGTGTGTATGCACGTGTCTCATCGCACACATATTGCGATGGGGGTGTGTTTAGCACCTGCCGAAGCAGGGAGGAGGGACAGCCCTTTGAGAGGAGACTGAGCTTTATGAAGGAAAAGGCTGCTAAAACAATAATAAAACTACTACTAATAGCAGAACAGCAAAATTTCTTTCTCAATGACGTGAAACTGGCGGTGCGCCACAGTAGTCTTTGATGTTGATGAATCACAGCTGCCCAAATGTTCACTCAATCTGAATTTGGTACCACTTCATGTTTTCACCAGGAAACCGATCCAGACGAAAGCCAGACCAGAGGAGTCAGAATTGGTATCCTCACAGTCCTGGAGGATGATGATGCCCCTACCTCGCTGCCCAGCATCCAGAATGTCGCTGTTGTGCTGGAAGAGGCCGTTGTTCTTACAGACCTAAGAGACCTGCCAACTGCCTTGGCCTACCTCTTCGGCCTGCTGTATGCAATGAACATGGAGTTCCCACCCGAACTGAAATACACCTTTGAAGTAATTCAGCATATCTTCATGGAACTTTCCACTACATGCACACAGCGCGTCAGGAGCTTGAAAACCAAGCTCTTGCTTTAACTCTGCTAAAGACTGGACTGTTTTGTTTGTTTGTTTGTTTGTTCTGCCAAAACCTGGCATTGTTTGAAGTTTACATTTCCTAGCAGAAGTTTGCACCAAAAAAATGGAAGGTAGTTTTTTTAAGTGATATTATTGCTGATGCTGACGCCAAAAACAAGCCCTTAGGTTAGTTTTAGATTCTTCATGCTTCTTCATGTGAAATAATTTTACCAGTTTCAACAAATGTGACTGTTTTTTCCAGGAGAATGTAACTTGTTTTAGGACATTTACTTAAGTTTTACTAAAATTGTCTTGGAGAATGCTTGTCTCCATATATCCTTCACTGTTTTATGATGATTTCTTGAAAGAAGTCATATCGGCATGAATCAAGTGAAATTCATTGAAACCAGCAAGATTATCTGCCAGTGCCAGTTTTTGTTTGTTTGTTCTGCCATAAGCTGGCATTGTTTATGAACGGTTGGCTGGTTGGCTGGTGCTGTGCTGTTTGCACAAAAAATGGAATGGAAGGTAGTATAATTTTAAATATTATTGCTGATGCTGACGCTAAATACAAGCCGTTAGCTTAGGAGATTGTTTTATATTCTTCATGCAACGCTCCTAATTTGACACAGGCGTTGTATGTGTCACAATGTTTTAGATGTGTTTTTGACTTGTTGAATATTACAGTGTGTTGATAGTGTAACAAATCACACTGCAAAAACTGACAAACTTGTTTAGTTTATCTTGTATCCAGACTTATCAAGCTTATTTTAGTGTTTTTTTTTCTCTGTGAAATCATCTTGCTACACTGGCAGATTATTTTACCGGTTTCAACAAATGTGACTTTTTTTTCCCCAGGAGAATGTAACTTGTTTCAGGGCATTTACTTGGTAAAAGTTAAATTGTCTTAGAGAATGCTTGTTTCCATATTTCCTTCTTTGTTTTATGATGATTTCTTGAAATAAGTCATATTGGCATGAATCAAGTCAAAAACAAGATGAAATCACTGGACTTGTCATTTTTTGCAGGGCGAGAATTATTCTGCTGTGGTTTATATTAGTTTGAATTTAATTTTAAAATGAAACTGTTTGCAGGTGTTTGTGCAGAGGCACTTCAAACATGAATTGTACAAACCAATTTTATTCAATTGTTAAAAGCACTGCATTACTGCTTTAGTTCAAATAAACATTTGAACATAAACAACATTCAATTGAGCTGTAACCTTTCTTTTTTTTTCATTCTCGGAGTTGTAATTTAAGATTAAGTTCATAACCCTAATTTACATTGAGTTCACCTGACAAATTTGGAGGTATTGAATTCTTAGTACGTAAAACCCAAATTTCAAGGTTTTTTTTTTACATAAAAGTAATTTATCTGAACAAAATATTATTAGTTGGCAAAACTTTTTATAATTTGGAATTCTTAGTAAGTAAAACTCTGCGTGTCAAGTTTGTCTACAGAAGAAAAGTAATTTATCTGAACAAAAGATTATTAGTTGGCAAAACTTTTTATAACTTGGAATTCTTAGTAAGTAAAACTGTGTGTCAAGTTTGTCTACAGAAGAAAAGTTATTTATCTGAACAAAAGATTATTAGTTGGCAAAACTTGTTTCAAAACTCAAGAGTTTGAGTTGGGCTCAAAACTAAAAAATCTAGTGCAGTAAATTGCCTTGAAATTATGAGTTTTCTCAACTTTTTTGTTTTTACAGTGCAGACTGATTACACAAATGAGTGACAGCTGGCTGGCAGGGGAAAGTCCGGGAGGTGATTGGCTATTTAGTCTACTGGAAACCCCTATATGGCCTATATGAAACCCAGCAATGTTGTTTCCTATGAACTTTTATTATTAAAATGTCATCTATAGGCTTAGTAGATGAGATTAAGTTTGGTTGCTAAGAGTTGCATGTTGGGCAATTTGAGTAATTAGCATAATGAGCTAATTAATCGCCAAAAACTGGAAATGGCTATAATTTTGCTTCTAGTTAACTTAGAAAGGTGATGTAAGAGTCTAAGTCCATGTTTGTGATGTCCAGAAATTCATCTATTACCATGGTGCAGTCATGCAACCTTTCCTCATTAGCATATTTTGCATAAATTATGTAAAAATTAGGTCAAAATCAGGAAATGGCAATATTTTTTGCTTTTAGTCAGCTTAGAAAGATGATGTTAGAGTCTAAGTCTATGTTTGGATGTCCAGAAATTAATCTCTTGCCATAACTAAGTCATGCAACCTTTCCTCATTAGCATAATCTGGATCCACGTCCATTTAAAAGCGACATGGTATTAGATATTATTTAGTTTTTATTTTTCATTATGCTATTTATTTATCCCCGACCCCGAATGTTTCATAACATGTTGTAAAAAAGATTTTATGAGCAAAACCAGTTGACTGGACGGGCTATAACACACGTGAAGAGAGAAAATCTCAGACCACCGACAAGCCTAAAACTATTGTAGTGTTTGGGCCCCTTATTATATACCGTGCTCACAACCCTTGTCTACCTTGAGAAATCACTGAAGAGCTTTGGCATGAAGTATGTACACACCACACTGGACCTGCAGCTCTACATCGTGGCGTGTCTCATCCAGTGGAGTGACCCAGTGCGATTGAAGTGTGTCACCATCCATCCCGGCATGATGCACACTCTGATGTCATTCCTTGGCTGCATTGGAACCTTGATGAAGTCTTCTGACATGGAAGCACTGCTTGCAGAAGCATTTGGTGGCATCGTCAACATTCTCAATGGCAAATCCTGGACAAATGCACTGCGTGCATATCAGATGATTGTGGCTGTCCTCCAAGATCTTCTGGACGATGAACCGCAGACTGATGCTGCCATCGCAGACAGACAGTGGAGGAAATGCACACAAGTCAAGACACACCAGAGAATCCAGAGGAGGAAGAAAATGCACATGTGGATGGAAATAAGAAGCAGAGTAGATGGAAACATAAGGAGGAAGGTGAGAGAAGACGAGAGCTGGATCAAAGGGATCATCAGAAAATCATGGAGGAGTTCCAGAAACACTCTCATCCCTTGAAAGAGAATCAGCAAATCCTGTACAACATCGTGAATGGACAGGTGGCTCCAGACTCTGTGAATGTGCGGAATGCTCTTCAGATTGATGAACAGCAGAGCAAAGATTTTGCAGCTTCTCTTCCAGAAGGCTTCCATAGCACCATTGAGAAGAGAGTCAAAACCATGGAGGTGATGAAGAAAGCTATGACTGTTAAAGGCAAGCCCATCTACTACATGGAGGCCCTTTTTGCTCGACTCTTACTTGTGGGGCAGCAGCATGGCATAGAATTGAAAGATGTCTTTGATCATGAGCTCAGCCCTGTATCACTCATCAACGAATTTGGTTGCCTGAGGAAGGGTGACAAGTCTGTCCTGGTCAAGTGCCATAAAGCTAAGTTCTGGTCCAACAGGACATAGGTGCTATGAGGCAGTGCATAGAGGCAATGCATAGAGTGCATAGAGGCAGATAAAAAGTTTTTTTTTGGTTTTTTTTTGTTTGGTTACACAGTCCAGGTGAGAAGGTGTTCACTAAAGAGCTGGGTCTTTAGCCTTTTCTTAAAGATTGAGAGGGACTCTGCGGATCGAATGGAGTTTGGTAACTCGTTCCACCACCGAAGGAACCACAGAAGAAGAGTCTGGCTAGTGACTTAGGGCCTTGTTGTGGTGGCAGCACCAGGCGCTGCTCCTTGGCAGAGCGTAGTGAGCGGGAGGGAGCGTAGACCTGAATGAGGGAGTTCAGGTAGGTGGGAGCCGTTTTGGTTGCTGCTTTATAGGCGAGCATCAAGGACTTGAACTTGATGCGGGCAGCGACTGGGAGCCAGTGGAGGGATATGATGAACGGTTAAAGTACCTGATGAAAATGCTCCACTTCCCAATGTTGTCCTAGTTGATGCAAGTCAGCTGTTCTACCACATTGTGTGGCCTGTGGCAGGTACGATCAGGGACATTGCCTCTGGCATCAATGCACGCCTCGCCAATACCTATACTGCAGTTGGAGCTGATGAGACCCTCGTCATCTTTGACCGTTACAATGATGAGCCCAGTACCAAAGATCATGAGAGAAGAAGACGAGCAGGAGTTGGTGCAACTGAGTACAAGCTGACAATCAACACACCTCTTCCAGGTCGAGAAGCCGTGATGAAGAGCACATCAAACAAGACACAGCTATTGCGCCTTCTGTGCACATATGACCTCACCGCTGATAAGATCCTGCTTGTGAACCACATGGACTGCATCGTCAAGCATGAGGAGGCTAACGTTACCCTCATTAGCTACATGCTGCAAGCAGCTGGAGCAGGGGCACCCACCATACGTATCCTAAGTGATGACACTGACATATTCGTTGAAGGCCTGCAGCCAAAAAAACTGCAGCTGCGATGCTGCAAGTCTCAGTTGCACTTACTATTGCAAGTGTGAAGGAGGTGAGGTCCGCTGCTGCAACCCATTCACAATACATGAAGATGAAGACAAAGAAGATGAGGAGGCTAATTGACAGGCAGGAGAAAGCAGGACAAGGACACAAGGCAAATGGGAAGACGACAGACAGGTGTGGTGGAAGCAGGAGGGGGGAACAGGTGAAGAGGGGAAGTCCGAGGACATACAGTCCCTCGGACATGCAGTCTAACACCGGCTTTTGTGTTGGCCCGTGACTTCTGTCAAGATCATCTTTTCATATGGTCATTTGTCCAAAAATTTGAAACTTAAGACATTATGCTTGGTTATCACAAGCTTAGTGGTGTGAGGAGACAGTATTACCCACAGGATTTGAACCCACGATCTTTTGCATGGTAGACCTGTTCATTAAACTTTTATTTTCATTTAACTATGGTCAACTATGGTTACAATACCACCAAATGTTGCATGCTACCTCAGAGTTGACCTGTGCACATATGTACCAAATTTGTTTAAGGTAGGCCAACAACTTCCTGACTTATGGCAATTTTTGTATATTAGGCCTTGCCTACAAATTTTGAAAGCCAGCTGTAGCAAAACGGTATGAACTATCAAAAAACTGCTCGATAACTTTTGTGCAGGACTGTCCAGACATGCTGTGAGCGAAAATTGGTGAAGATTGGACAAAATATGTAGGAGAAGAAGCGAAAAAAATGTTTGGGACAAAATTCAACATGATGAAAACCTTGTGGACTGAAATGAGAGTGGCCTATATGGATAGATGCAACTTGGCCCAAGGAATCCAGCAATCAAGGAATTTTGTTCCTATGATCTACAGTCACTGAGTTATGGCCTTTTAAAATTTGAAATGTTGCTATAGTGCCCCCTATAGGTGAAATGACACCATTTTTTTTTATATTAGCTCAGACTACATACCTGCACATGTGTACCAAGTTTGGTTATCATAGGACAATGCGTTCCTGAGTTATGGCGATTTTTGTGAAATAGGCCCCACCCACTACAGTTGACCAAACTTTGGAAGTCGATTATATGAAAACGGTGTGGACTATCAATAAACTGCTCAATAACCTTTGTGCAGGACAGTCCGGACATGCTGTGTCACAAATTTGGAGTAGCAGCGAAAAAACAGTTTTGGACAAAATTCATTTTTCATTTTTTGATTGTGGCCCATATGGTTCAGAAGTTATAGGCCAAAACGTAAAGTTGCTTGTTATAGCGCCACCATGAGACCAATTGACTTGGGTTTCATTGCCTGAGTAGCAGCTGAGACTTTCAACGTATCTGACAAGTTTGGTCGCTGTAGCTCTTACGGTTTCTGAGATCCAGATACTTTTAGGGCAGAAGAAGAAGAAGAAGAAGAAGAAGAAGCGGAAGCTGGGGACCCCTAAGAAACAAGATTGCCATTTAGAAGCATGTTAAAAAACAAAAAAAACATAAAATAAACACATTATTGTGAAACTTAGTTTAATACCTTATGGCTGATGGTTGGATTGCTAGAGTCACACCACACATATCTCTGTGTAGTTGCTTATACAGATGTGCGCATGACTTGTGACTGATCATTGCTTCTTTGCTTGCATGGGAACTGTTTTTTTTTCCCAGTCAACACGCTCAACATGGTTTGCAAAAAGACATTTGTGTGTCACTGGACAGACAGCTGCCTTAAGCTGTGCAGCCCCCAACAAGGTGCTGTCAGTTCATCTGTTCAATTGGGTACATAGGGGTTCAACCCTAATTGCACCAAACAAGGCAGTGGAAACCAGTTGTTAGTGAATCTTACCTTTCCAGTTGTAAACATTATCAGTGTTTATGCACCTACACTGAGCTTCACCTCTAAAATTTTATGATTAACTTAGCACCACATTAAATCATATCCAGGGTTGGGGAGTAACGGAATACATGTAACAGCGTTATGTATTTAAAATACAAAATATGAGTAACTGTATTCCGTTACAGTTACAGTTTAAATTGGTGGTATTCTGAATACAGTTACTGTCTTTAAAAATAGATTACTTGAAGGGATTACTTTGTTTTATTTTATTTGCTCTAAAATTCATGAGGCAAAAAAAAAAGTGCAACAATTTGTGTGCGCGCAGTGCAGTGCACCTGTCACACACCACAAGATGGCAATGTTGGAGGAGACACACAGCCAGGACGCTCTCAGGAATGCGTTTCTGACATGGAAATATAAAGAACATTTCACTTACAAACATGGTCAAGAAGGTCGCAACATTACGGTGCAGTGCAAGCTCTGTTTGCCATCAACCAAGCTGCTTTCCGCATCAAAAGACTCTACGTCTAATTTGAAGAAGCACCTTGAGGTAAGTTCTTTTTTTGTCATGCTAATCTACTCGTTAGTTTGGCTAACTAGCTTAGCCGAATTGCCCATATGTATCGCTAATTAGCCACCTAGAGATTAGTTATCCAGTCTGCTAGCTTGATGGTTAGCTACATCACCCGACCGCCTAGCCAGCTACTCTGCCACTAATGTTAACTAGCCGGCAGCCAGCTAATAGACTGCTATCCGGTCAGCAGCTAGTTAACATTAGTGGCAGAGTAGCTGGCTAGCCTGTCGGGTGAGGTAGCTAACCATCAAGCCAATGAGTGGGGACTGACAAAACGTCAATTTCACACTTTTTAAAACGCGTTATAGTTGTAAGCCAGGACCTCTCCTGTTGTGTGATTTGTAACATGCCAGCCTACTATTTAGTCCATCTTCATCACGAGCGCCCCCGGCCGCGGGGGCAGCTGAGCCATCTTGCAGCAAAATCGCGATGTAAAGATGGTCTATAGAATATATGAATGTTATACTGTTTTGAAAACATGGGGTTTTCAGCTTTCAGAATCTGTAAACCAATTGTATGTTGACCAAACTATGTCTTATTACAAAGTATTTTAACAATGAAGTCGTACAAATATAAACTTCGTAAATATAAGCGCAAGTTGTGATCAAAAGATCGGGGATAATTTTCTCGTCAGTCTACAATAACATGCGTGGTATCGCTGGAAACTAGAAATTCCGAGCTTTCCAATAACGATACATGTCCGCCATTAGCGGGGAAAAGTAGTAGTCAAAATTCACAATTTACAGTCACACTGACAAAAATCTATGTTCTTGCCAAAATATTCACCAAGGCTTAGGTTATTTTCACCAAAAACGGCGGATTTTAGTTATTCACGTTTCTGCCGTCAATATGAAACCGTTTCTGTGTCTCTCTGATGAACGGGGGCTTTTCACCAGCCATTTTAGTCCAGACAGACTGAATCCCTATGGTGGGAGCTCTGGCTCTTCGTCGCCATCTGGTGGCTGTATCGAAGTACTGACACCAATGAGCTTTATACCATTCTCTTCCTCTGACTCAGACGAAACTGAGGATACCTCACACAGCACTGAGGACCCTTGCATTCTCCATTAATCTGCCTGTATAGCATGGAGCTCTTCAGTCATATATGCATATTGATAATAATCATTGTGTTTATTACTATTTCAATGTTTTTGGGAGATGTATGAGATGGCTATATGGAAATAAATAGTGTTTTGAAGTAAAACTCCCAATAAACAGTAAACATGCCCAAAACATGGAGACCGCCTGAGTATATCTTTATAAATTGTATCATAAATGTTGTATTTTAGTGTATTTTCATCAAATTTACAGTTACAGTTGTAGTCAAAGAGTAGGAGAAGACATTCAGTTGCACTATTATCTATGGGCTCTTGGTTATAATGGTGATATTGCCTTTTAAATTTAGATTTTATACTAGGCGAGGATGAAAATATAATTTTTTCCTTTATTGCATCTCCATTTACTCTGGAATGGCAATAGATATAGGTTTACTTACACTGGATTCATATTCCTTAGCTTCTCACCCATCAAAGGAGACCAGAAATATGCATATAGGCCTTATGGTTGAGGAGCTATTCATGATTCATTTGGGGCATGTCATTTCGGGCAGGAGGCCTGAGAAATAGGCCTATTGACACCACTAGGTTGGATCTTGTGTTCATCAGCACTGGGCTATATAATTATGTAACAGTATTGAATTATTCTCTCTATACTTCTAAATTAATTTCTTTGTCAGCAAAATGTACCTAATCAACTGATAATTAATTCCATTTTTCACTGTTTTTTTTTTTTTTTTTTTTTTTTTTTTTCTTCCCAGAGAAAGCACCCCAGTGCCATGCAGAGGACATCAGCTAAAAGGACTGTGACGGTGAGGAATGCAGATGACGGTGATGAATGCAGCGCCACCGCCAGTACACCTTTTGGACCTACTCTGAAACAAGCAAAGCTCAGCGCAGTAGCCACCACCACCCAGAGCAAAGTGAATGCGCTGATTTTTGACTTTGTAATTGGAAGTGCACAACCCTTCTCATTAGTAGAAGATGCCGACTTCCGTAAGCTGATCGAGGGAATCAGTGGTGGAAAAACGCCCATGTGCAGGAAAACTCATTCCAGAGCATGAAGGGGTCCATGACCAGAACACTCCAGGGGATTCACACAGTATGCACAACAGCAGACTGCCCACCATGTTTGTCTAATGTGTTTTACTCTAACTTGATGCTGTGGAAATTAAAGAAAGGGTAAAGGAAAACTTAAGACTTTGTTCTCTGGTGGATGCCATTTTTCTTTAGACAGTATCAGTTGCAGGACAAAACATACCACATTTGATTTTACATACTTGCATAGCTTTTCCTCTGAAGACAGTAATAAGGTCATTCCTAAGCAAGTGTTAACTACATTCAGAGTGACCCAGACAAATGGGCTCAGCACGACGATTTTGAAGTATTCCAAAAGTAATCCAAAGTATTTAGAATACGTTACTTAATTTGAGTAATCTAATGGAATACGTTACAAATTACATTTTAGGGCATGTATTCAGTAATCTGTAGTGGAATACGTTTTAAAAGTAACCCTCCCAACACTGATCATATCTCAGGGAAGGACAGCCTGTACCTGTGAACTACAATGCCAGGGCTGGGTCAGACCACAACTCATGACCAACCTGCCTAGGTCATTTTAGCATTAGAAAAAAAAAATGAATATGGACACTCCTGGAACTTTGCACATATCTAATGAATCTATGCATCACAAACTCCTTTTTTCAAAGCAAGACGACAGCACAAAGCATTGGGGACACACGCTTGCACAAGTCATTATCAGCTGGACCTGGTAGTCACAATGTTCTGATCTGAACAGTATCCTTTTGATTGATTGATTGATTGATTGATTGATTGTTCACTTTACATGAACGCACACTGGCCCTGGTATTATAGTTATGCTGAGTATGGACCATTGTTATCTGAGAACATAAGTATTGAGGAGCATACCCACTGATAATATTGTACATATGATGCAGCTTCTGTTCTACTCTGAGCTGTACTGGCAGCAGTCCTACCCTTCTGAATTCATCACTACCAACATGAGTTCAAGCGGGGATGCATTTAATAAATACCAAATAATATTATTTTGCATCACCTGCAGTTTGTTCCTGAGTTTAGTTGTCAAACCACTGTACCAAGCAGAACATGCATAATCGAAATGACACTGTATCAATGATGACACGAGAAGTTACCTTAGTATACTAGTTAGTATTTTAACCTGTAGTATTCCCAGCACAGCCTGTGATACAGATCATTTGCTGTACCCAAAAGGATACACCATTCAAAACAAATACCTTGCTCTGACATTAGCCAGTATTACAATACATAAAGGCTATAAGGCGTCTAAACACCTTGGCAGATATGTCAGACCCTTTGCTGCATGTGTCAATGCATATGTGGGGCGGCTGTGGCTCAGGAGGTAGAGCGGGTCGTCCACTAATCAGAAGGTCGGTGGTTCGATCCCCGGCTCCTCCAGTCCGCATGTCGAAGTGTCCTTGGCCAAGATACTGAACCCCAAATTGCTCCTGATGGTTGCGCCAGCACCCTGCGTGGTAGCTTGCCGCCATCGGTGTATGAATGTGTGTGTGAATGGGTGAATGTAGGCATCTTGTAAAGCGCTTTGGATAAAAAGCGTGTCATCCTCTACCCTGTATTTCCTGTCTCTCTCCACTGGGCCTGTCTAAAGAAGAAAATCCCAAAAGAATAATACAAAAAAAAGAACACTGATTGTAACAATTCTCCTTTTAGCATCAGGAAACCTTCACAAGAATTTTCCTGAGTAGACTTCTGATCCCTACAAACCCTAAATAACCCTATCCCGAATCGCAGGGCAGGCCAATCCACAATTGATGTAGGCCTCTTCAGGCTCACATCCAGATTAGCCAGTACCAATTGTGCTGCATCCTTCCCAAAAGTGGCCCAACGCTGTTCAAAAATATTTGGGCCATATTTACCATTTCAAACGTGGGCCTTTTCAGGCTCACATCCAGATTTGCCAGTGTCAAAAGTGCTGCATCTATGCCAGAAGTGGCCCAATACTGTTCAACAATATTTGAGCCATATTTGCCATGTCATATGTGGGCCACTTTAGGTTCACACCCTGATTAGCCAGTGCTACTGTGCCATATCTTTGCCAAAACTGGCCCAGATATGTTTTAAGATAACTGGGCCACATTTGCTGCATCATATGTGGCCTACTTTTGGCTTACACCCAGATTAGCCTTTGTTGATTGTGCCACATCTTTGCCAAAGGTGGCCCACATTTGTTTTGTGATATTTTCACCATTTACCACATGGGCCACTTTAGGGCCACATCCAGATTACACATTGCCGAGAGCACCGCATCTTTGCCAAAAAAGGCCCACATTTGATTTGGGATATTTGGGCCATATTTGCTATTTTACATGTGGGCCACTTCAGGCTCACATCCATTTTGTCCGGGCCAGAAGAAGGCCAGCAGTGCCGCATCATTGCCTGAAGTGGCCCACATCCGGATGCTGGGATCAGGCTCCCATTTGGGGGATAACAGTGTGAGTTTTGTGATACCAGTATGGTTTCAGCTAGAGGCGTCTAAAAACACCTTAAGACCAAGCACGGGGTCAGATTGATCTCTTTCAATTGTTGCAATTGTAGCAAAATGGGCCCTATCTTATGGGTGGTCTTTACGCAAGTAAAGGTAAAAGGGTGAAAGGTTGTCATTGCTGCAAGGTCTGCCCCAAACTCTTTGCCTCAAAACTGGGGTTGGCGGTACATATGAGGAATAAACAAAGAAATAACTCACAAACTGGCGCTCAAAACCACAGATGGCTGGAGCAGTACACATCCAAGGATGTGCGAATGGAATGTGAGAGATGTCTGCACACTTAAGGGCCTCATGAGGTTCTACTGAATTCTATGCTCATGTTGCCTCCCAGCTTCCAGATTGCACGGTTGCCCAGATCAAAAACAAATGTAAACAGCTATGGAAACTGAGCAAGAAACAAGGAATGGCGGTGTCTAAGGGTCTGGACTGGAGCCTCACAGTCTTCTCCCTCTTTAAACCTGTGCCAACGGTTGAAGCTCCGGATGAAGCCAGGGTGATTACAACCAAGCTATCGAAAACTCTGGCCAGAGTTTTTCCCAGTCTTTCCCATTCTCTCTTTTCTCTTCTCTCTCTCTCTCCCTCTCTCACTCTTTTTCTCGCTCTTTCTTCCTTTTCTCTCTCCATCTTCTGCCTCTCATCACCCCATTTTGATCTACATGCGTACATGAATATTTCCTATTGTATGTGTTAGTGTGTGCTTGTGCGTGTGGATGTCTACACGAATACATGTATGGATGTTTGTGTGTGTGTGTGTGTGTGTGTGTGTGTGTGTGGGTGCGTGTGTGTCTGCTTGCATGGATGCCTACATGAATGTATGGATGGATGTTTATGTCTGCGTATGTGTGTGTATGTATATGTAGGTGCGAACATGAATAATCAAGGGCCGAGAATAAAACAAGACAACACAAACCACTACTATAAACAATAATTAAGTTGGAGAAGACAATACGTACACCTGGCCCAGTTACAAATGTCTTTATGTGTGTACTTCTGTACTTATTAATGACCAAAAAAAAAAAAAAAAATTGCCCATGGCAAGGTGTGTGTGTGTTGTTTGGATGTGTGTGTATGTGGACATGTACGTAGGTAGGGATGCGAATACAGGTGTATGTCTAGGTATGAGGGCAGGTGGATAGGTGTGTACATGGGTGTGTATGTGTGTTTGGTGTATACCAGCATGTTTGTGCGGGTGTATGTATATGTATGTATGTGTGTATGTATGTATGTATGTATGTATGTATGTATGTATGTGTATGTATATATATATGTATATATGTGTGTATGTGCATGTATGTATATATATATATATTTTTTTTTTTTCTTTTTTCTCTGCCATCCCCTGCTTACCCCCTTTAATTTATCATTATTATTATTATTATTATTATTATTATTATTATATTATCACCACCGAAAGTGCCGTAGTTACATTTAACTCCCTGTTGTCTCCATCAGGTGTAGTCCTCTCTCAAACCTGTACACAATGCTCTTATTTGTTTTTTTTGTTGTTAATGTTTATGACCCCTTTCAATGTTTCCTGTTACTTGTTTCCCCGTTGTTCCATCCCCCAACCATTTCCCAATATCATGTTTTTGAGCAGAAGAACAGTAAGACCAGATCATTTATTATTATTTTCTCATTTCCAACTGTAGTAGCATTATGGCTGTAACACTGAATTTAACTTCATGGAACATACGAGGGATCAGCTCACCCGCCAAAAGAACCAAAGTGTTGAACCATCTACATAAACTGAAATCAGACATTTGCCTAATACAAGAAACCCATCTTACAGAGGCAGAGTCTCGGAAACTCAAGGCCGGATGGATTGGCCAGACTTACCACTCAACCTACAACTCCAAAAAACGCGGCACCTCTATTCTCTTCAGCAAAACCACTCCATACATTCATAACAGTACTATCACAGACCCAGAGGGACGATTTATTATCATCAACGGTAGCATTCACACAGATAGTATAACAATAGCTAGTATTTACGGTCCAAACTCTGACTCTCCCACATTCTTTCACTCCCTCTTTCATGAACTATCCAACTTTCCAAACTCTCATATTATAATAGGTGGCGACTTCAATGCAGTATTAAACCCGGACCTAGATCGTTCCTCCAACCCATTGTCTAAACCCCTCAATTCCTCATCCACAATTCAACAATATATGACAGAATATGGACTGATTGACATCTGGAGATTACACAACTCAAACAACAAAGAATTTACATATTACTCCCCACATCGCAAAACATACTCCCGTATCGACTATTTTTTGGTTAATAATACACTGTACACAGGATGCCCATTATCACCACTCCTTTTTGCACTGTTCATCGAACCACTCGCCTCAGCCATTACACAGAATAATAACATCTCAGGTATTCAAACAAATTCACACTGCCACAAAATTAGCTTATATGCAGATGACATTCTATTATATTTGACAGCCCCCTCCACCTCCATTCCATCAGTCCATAAACTTATCGACTGTTTTGGCAAGGTTTCTGGCTACTCCATAAACTGGACTAAATCCGAGATTCTGCCTCTTACTCATATTGACTGGGATGCTGAGGTTGGGGACTTACCCTATAAACATGCTATTCAATCCATCAAATACCTCGGAATCCATATCTCAAAAAACCCAAAGGACATATTCAAACTGAATTTCACACCACTCCTACAAAATATCAAAGAAGATCTCAACCGATGGAATAAACTCCCACTATCTCTAATTGGCCGTATTGCATCTGTTAAAATGAACATTCTCCCCAGAGTCAACTATCTATTTGCCATGACACCTGTTAACCCACCCCTGGGCTGGTTTACCTCTCTGAACTCAGCAGTAAACTCATTCTATTGGAAAGGGAAAAAACCCTGGATCAAATTAACCACTCTTCAAAAACCAAAACAGTATGGCGGGCTTGATGCCCCAAATTTTTACCATTACTCCCTCTCTCATCAATTGCAGTATATTCGTCATTGGACCGACAATTCAAACCCTGCCTGGCTAGACATTGAACAAACCATCTGCAAAGACTTGACCACCCGAGACATTATCTTCATAGACAAATCAATCAGAACCCATGAATGCTTCAAATATAACACAATAAATACTACTCTCTCTGCCTGGTGGAAAGCAAATGAAATTCTCAATCATCAACTCGTACCATGTAATTCCACCCCTATCTGGCATAACCCCATGTTCAAAATCAACAGAAAACCTATCATCTTTGCAACTTGGAAAAGGAGAGGAATAACCAGCCTAGGGGACCTTTTCAGTGATGGCTCTCTCATGACCCTCGACCTTCTGAAACAGACATACAACTTACCACAAAACTGTCAATTTCAATATCTACAGCTCAAAGAGACTATAAAAAAAGTTATTGACATCCACAACTTTCATAAACCGACTCCCCCTTTACTATTGAAAATAAACTCACTCAAACCCAAGAAACTATTCTCCCAAATCTATAAAATCTTCTCACATCATGACAACACCACTTCACTACCAACAGACAAATGGACTTCAGACTTTCAGGCTCATACAGAAATCAACTGGCAAATAATCTGTAATAACACATTCACTATGTCATCCAATTCTAACATACAGCTAATCCAATACAAAATATTACACAGAACACATATCACCACCCATAAAATGCACCTAATGGGCCTCACTGACACCAACACCTGTACACACTGTCCTACCATAACAGATAACCACCCCCATGCACTCTGGAACTGCCCTCCAGTCAGACAGTTTTGGTTAGAGGTCATGAGAGAGCTGTCCAAGATCCTCAACCTCAGCATCCCACTATCCCCCACCATAGCCCTGCTTGGTGACCTCTCCTCCTTATCAGCCCCAAAACATCTGCAAACATTCATCCGCATCTCTACAACAGTGGCCAAAAAAATCATTTTACTTAATTGGAAAGACCGAACAAAATTATCAATAAAACACTGGTACAACTTACTAACTGAACACTCAAATTTGGAGAAACTTACATTTACCATGAAAGATAATATCAACTATTACAACAACATCTGGTCCCCATTCTTGCAATTTATCCAGAGCTGATCCCTCCATTATTATTTTTTTTAATTTTCTTTTTTTATTTATCTATTTTCTTTTCTTTCCCCTCAACAAATTCAATATCCTTCAACATGCCTGCTCAATACCCCTTATTACAATGACACCCCCTGTCCGTTGTCTTGTCTTGTCTTAGGTTGTTTGCTTTGTAACTGCCCCTTATTGCATACAGTTCTGTAATTGTCAAACTACCATGCCCCATACTGTCCTGTACTTGTTTAATGTTTATTTAATGTGTGCATAAAAAAAAAAAAAAAAAAAAAAAAAAAAAAAAAGAAAACTCTGGCCAGAGAGAGCATAGCCATTTGTTGGTTGCCATATTGGCCCCTCTGTGTGACTCTGACTCTGCTTAAAAGAACAGGACCACCTTCATCCCGAAAACCACTGACCCAAATCAGTTACACGATATCTCAGTGGCGTCCAACTACAATCGGTCCAATCCTCCAGGGAATCCTCTCAGGTGTTCTCAACGAAAGACTGGTATTGGCATGTGAGATTAACCCAAGACAGAGGGATTTCATCTCCACACCTGGATGTGCTGAAAACCTCATGCTTCTCAATGGGGTAATTAAGATGAGCTACAGGGAAAGAAAACCGCTGGCAGTGGTTTTTATTGACTTTGCCAAGGCATTCAACTCTCTCTCCCACAGACATCTGGTGGATGTCCTACACCAGAGAGGGGTGGATAAGATGGTAACGAAGATCATAACCCAAGTCCAAATGCAGACTTTCCAAAGAGATTGAACTCAAGGTGGGAGTAAAGCAAGGGGACCCACTGTCGCCAGTGCTTTTCAACTTGACCATTGACCTTCTACTTTGTACGTTGGAGAAGGTTGGTATGGGATTCTTGGATGGCCAATCCTCGATCTCCACCTTACTGAATGGCCCATTAAAAAAATATCTTTGTGTTTCAGGACAACATCTACAGGCAAGCCAAAGGATGTGCAATGGGGACTTGCTACAACTCATCATATGCAGTTTTATATATGGGTAAATGTGAGGAAGATTACGTTTATAATAAGGAAAGGAACCCATGGTATGATAAAGTCATCTGGTGGGGGAGATATACAGATGTCATTCTTTGGTGGTCTGGAACAGAAAAGGAACTTCTTGATTTTCATCAATATTAAACAACACTAATAATAACATAAAATTGACTCTTGATTATAGTAAGAATAATATATACTTCCTGGATTTGAATATGTCTTTGACACCCTGAAGGCCCTATGGCTGAAAAACGTTGTTTTTTTTTAATACTTCTTTGATGTAATAAAGTATGTAGTTTTTTGTTACTTCAAAGAGGAGTTGCCATGGTTTTTTCTTTACGTTTTTTTTATCATTGTTAAAATAACATCTGTTATGCAGTACGTTAACTAACAATAGGCATGTTAGGCTTTGTTTAGTGTAAGAGATCATTTCGGTAAGTGTTCGCTAATGTTAGCTAGCGTCTGTTAATGCTGTATTTTTGTATGTAATTGCCATGCCATCCACTTCAAGATTCACCCTCTGAGACAAAATCATGAATAGACCTAAGCAGGTTACCTTGGATCTCCTTGATTTTTACCGTTTGTGTGATGTTTTCATAAGCATAACTTAGATATTGGGAATTCTTGGAAGTTGTGAATGTACAATTTGTATACTTGGGTCTGTCACATTGGTCAGCTTCAAGGACAAAACAGGTGGTGAACTTGAAAACTAGCATTATGTGCACTCAATGCTCTGACTGCACCTCCCCTCCCCTTACACACACACACACACACACACACACACACACACGTTTCTAAAATTATTTGATGTTTGTGCATCATTACAAATCCCCATAAAATCAAAATAATCTGTCTGCAGTCTCTCTGCTTGTAATATTGGTAATGATGATATACTGTATGTCTGAGATGTCTTCAAAATTAGGCCAAAATGGTACAAACAGAAATGCACACCACACACATTTGCAGTTACACTTGGTTTTGCTAGAAGAAAATTTGATAAATTGAATATTATTCTAGAGCTGCAACAATGAATCGATTAGATGTCAACTATTAAATTAATTAAATTAATTAAATTAACTTAAATTAAATTAAATTAACTTAACTATTTTGATAATCGATTAATCGGTTTGAGTAAATAAAAAAATAAAAATAAGTCAGAATTCTCTGATTCCAGCTTCTTAAATGTGAATATTTTCTGGTTTCTTTACTCCTCTATGACAGTAAACTGAATATCTTTGGGTTGTGGACAAAACAAGACATTTGACGACGTCATCTTGGGCTTTGGGAAACACTGATCAACATTTTTCACCATTTTCTGACATTTTATAGACCAAACAACTAATCGATTAATCAAGAAAATAATCGACAGATTAATCGACAATGAAAATAATCGTTAGTTGCAGCCCTATATTATTCATCATGGTGGATTTAGAGTTTAAACCACACAATGGTACGCTAAACTTGCCCCAAATCAGCTTGGTTTTGTCTGCATCATAACACACACACACACACACACACACACACACACACACATACATCTGCCGATTGTCTCTGACAGTTTGGCGGTCTGCAGTGTCTCCCCTCATTGCTCCTAAGTGACATAGAGGCTTCTGGGAAGCGTATGCTGATGCACAAGGCATCACCACCATTCAGGGCGTGTGTCAGTCAGGCCTGGCTGAGGCATGGCTCATGCTCACATCTAGCTGCTGTCTCTGTAAAAAAGACCTGATTAGTACACTAATTAATCAACAGGAACAAATCAACAAAGTGCTGAAATAATTAAAGTTGACAACCACATTAATTTTGAGACATTAGTGGGTGGTTATAGAATTGCGGGTACATTTCGCGTCTGCCAGGTTAACCTTTTGTTATTTAACCCAAAAATGCTCTTTTGTGAATCAATTTTAAATAATAATAGTAACTATATTAAACACACTAATAATAATGCTTGATGTATATTTTAAGCATAATTTATACATAAAATATTAACCAAATCACTTCCACCCCACCTATTATTGGCTGTCTTCAGCTCCTGATTTATACATTCAACTTGAAATAACATAGAAGAATTAAGTGTAATTTTCAGTTTTTTTGTGCTTAGTCTATTAACAGTTATAAAATCAATTGCTGAGAATATCTATTTTCTGTATTATATGTAATTTCAGTAATAAAAAAGTATATTTTGAGCCTGTCCCTATGTTCTGGTCAACTCTGTTACCTCTGTTATAAAACCGCAAAAAAATCTCCAAAGCCTTCATATATAAAGCATGTGACCTGCACTCAGTGATGTCACTTTCTCTGGCGGGAAACATCTGGAGGAGAGTGAGGTTTGTCATGCTTCTTCTCTCATGATTTTGTACAAAATGTTGAAGATACACCAACAGTAGATTAATTATTTGTCAAATCTGTTACTGTGATATTGCAGTGAATATCTTGTTCAATTTTTGAAGAACAATAATATGATTAAAATCCATAAAATTCTGTTTTTAGACATGCCATGTGCTATCTGGTTTGAGGTTAGCACATGGAGTTAAGGCACAAAATGGTGAAAAATGTCAACTCTGTTACCGTCAACTCTGTTAATGTTTTACTCAGTTTAACGATAACAGAGTTGAGGATGAGTAACAGAGTCAAATGTTCCCAACCACATTTAAGCATTTTACATTATTTTACAATAAATTATTAATACAATAAATAAATTGAATATGAATGGGTCATTCTAATGTAAAGGGTACATTTTAGGTACACCATTCCAGGTTAATGAAATTTGAATAATTTTATGATTTTAATTTAATTTTTATAATTTTATGGCCAACTTTATGAATAGAAAATATTTTTACAGCCTCAATGTGTCCACAAATTATTGTATCAATGGAAAATATGCCCACTGTGTCCTAATGACGGGGCAGTTCCTCCAGTAATCCTCTCTAGCCTTAGAAGCAGAAACAACTTTACTTTTTCGCGGTTATGTTTTCCGATACCAGTGTGTTGAAAATGTCAGCAGTATATATTAGGGTTTAGGCCTATATAATCCTATAATTAGGTCTATTTATTGTCTATGGCTTTTATTGTTTGATTATTTTATTATTTTTGCCTATTTCTATTACTTCTTTTTATAGCTTTGCGCTTATATTCTATATCCTTTTCCCCGCTGAATCATATTAATTTTGCTGTTGCAACAATCTAATTTCCCCACGGGGATCAATACTTTCATCTTATCTTATCCAAATTGTCTGATCTGGATCTGTCCATGTTGCATGTGATTGGCTATTTGTTACAAACCCCGCCTCTTTCATGTGAACGCGCTCATAGCTGGATAGGTAAATCCTGGGTTGACAGAGCCAGTTGATAACCAGCTATGTGAGACCGGTTATCAGGGACCACCAATGTTAGGTTTAGTGAAGCTGGCTAAGACTGCCTATGTTGAGAGACAGGCCTCTGACCTTGACCCACAGACATCCAGGTTAGATGAGTGCATAGGTCCATGAGTCCATGAGTAATTAAATTAGAGTAACTGTACACAAAGTTATTGGTAGATTGAGAAAAGTGTAGTTATTTGATTGTTAGTATTAGTCAAAATGATAGTATATAAACTGAATATTTGTAAAATGTTTTGTCTTAAAGGTATAGCCTACTCCTTAATTTCTTTATAGTTTCTTTACACATTTAACACATTAAAGGTGCACCATGTAACTTTTTGAGTAATAATTTTGTTTATATAGTCTTATATTCCTTAACTATATGACTTCTAGATAGGACATTGTTCTCTTTTGTTCTCACCACACCATAACTCAAAATACAAGCTTGTGTTGCTCTAATGTTTACAAACAATACAATTGTAAACAAACCTTTTATGACATTAAAGTACATCTAAAACTCATGTTAGCTCTTGCAAACTGCTATTCCTTGTATTAAGAGCTCTGTCTCTTTCTTTGTAGGTGTGTAAAAAAGTTGCATAGTGTACCTTTAATGATAAATACCAATTTCTTGAAAAATAAAATACTTTATTTTCTAGATCAATAATGAACGGGAGACATGCCGTTATTATACAAGTTCATGAAAGATCTGTAATTCAGAGATACTTGGTAGGATTAAATAATTGTTTTTATATTTAAAAATCATTTTAAAAGGTTCAGAGTCAGGTACTAAATGTTGTTGTTTTTGGTCTTTTAACTACAGGTGGTCAACTCTGTTATTCAGATCAACTCTGTTATCATCAATGTCAACTCTGTTTTTGTAAGATTTTGTCTTTAAAATGATCATTAGATATGTTTTATTGTTAACAAAATGATCAGAAGCTGTCTCATAACTAACATTCTTACCACATGAAATTTCAAAGCATTTCATTCATTATTAAAACTATATTTAGAGAAAATGCACATTATCTTGGCAACTTGTCAGTTAATTTTTTTTATTTTTTTACTCCAAAACAAAAAGTCTTTATCTTATTAGATTTAAAGTTGAATTAATGGATGTAGAGACATAAGTTCTCTTAGGGAAGGCATGGTTTTAAATTGTATAACATTTGTTGACTATATATATTTAACCCAATTTGTCTATAACAGAGTTGACCGATTTTTCTGTTAGTACATTGATTTTCTGAAAAAATATTTAAAATCTTACAGGTTTAAGATCAGCAAATACTGACAATGTTAAATTTAAAGTGTGCTCTACGATAATACAACATGTTGAATGGAAAAAACATTCCTATTTTTTGTTTTCTTTCTGTACTTGAAATGTACCCGCAATTCTAGAATCAGCCACGTGTAATTACGGTTAACAAACGAGACCATTACCAAGATGCTTGGCAGCCTCTACCAGCCTCTACACTGCTGTTTACACTGTGAGCCACATTTTTACTGCACAAAACTACTATTACACAACATAGTGCATGTTAGTGGTAACATACGATCACTGACACAGTTTATGCTAAATTGTTAGCATGTAGCCTACTATCACTCAACATAGTGTATGCTAAAGTGTTAGCATGTAGCCTACTATCACTCAACATAGTGTATGCTAAAGTAGCTCACTGTATTCCTTTAATGGGAATCAGTTGCCTCATCCCTCCACCTTGCCTACAGGCGACGATGGTCCTGGATCAACATAAACAAATTATCCAGGATCAACATGGTGATGATGGTCCTGGATCAACAAAACAAATTATCCAGGGACAATGGCAGTAATGGTCCTGGATCAACACTAGCACTGCAATCTTGCAAAAAAATTGTTTTGAATGGGCTATTAGCTAGCTAGATGATCATGCTTGTTAGTAGGAAAAAATCATTGCATGTTTTGCTCTTTCCACAAGCCACATTAACAATAAGCCAACTGCAAAATTATATTATCCTTACTCTTTAATGTCAGTGAACAATATTCTAGCCTATTGGTAAGCTTATTTGTTAGCATAGCCTACCTAGTTAGCAAGCTAACTCGCTAACTCTGCAGTAGCTCATAAGGATTTTGTTCAGTTTTACTGAGGATTTTGTTCAATTGTACTATCAATTTGGAAAACCTAGCTTTCCTCTTATGCCTACCATACACTAGAAGACTTTGAAAATACTTTGAAAAGACTTTTAAAAGACTAAAGTCTGACACCCTCTCACATCCAGCTCACATCTAAGGACAATGTGTCATAATGGCGACCTTACACCGAACGACTTTTAAAGAGATTTCACTGTCGCAGACAAATTTCCAATGTCGGAATAAAATCATGAGAGTTTTGCTAGAGTTGTTGTGCACTCCCGTCATCTCGATGGTTTGGTGTAAGGTCAGAAAACTCAGTCCCAGCTGTCTTAAGTCAGTCTTTTTCTCATCTTGACGTTCCGATAAAATCAAACATGTTTAATATTATCGGAAGTCTTTAGTCTTGGCTCATGCAAATAGTGAGGTTCAATGACGTGAACATTGTCAACAACCAATAGTTGCGCTCTCTCCGAAGGAAAAAAAGTGGACAGAAATTGCTGTAGCCCTCGAAATCCCCGGTGAGTATGCTATAGGCTATAGCTAGCTAGCTAACCACTGTCCTGAACGGGGCTACTTGCAAGCTAACATTAGCTACTGTAATGTTTGCTATTAGCCTACGAGGTAACCGTATGTTTCAGCTGAAGATCACTAGCTTCAATCATATAAATCTGGCTGCAGTGCTCCCTCTCCCTTTCTCATACGTGTGTGTGTGTGTGTGTGTGTGTGTGTGTGTGTGTGTGTGTGTATGTAGGAGGGGGATTTGTAGAGGTGTTCACAAGTCAGTCCATGTTTATAATCTATTGGAAAACTCTGAATAGTAGGGGTAGCCCTTTTCAAAGTCCTCTAGTGCAGCGGTTCCCAAACTTTTTAGACGACGCACCCCCTTCTACCTACATCCCGACCGGGTTGATGCACCCCCAATCCCCCGCACCTTGAAAAAATACATACATAAGATACATAATTGGTGGGGGGGTCAGAAAAAAATAGTAATTTAAAACAAATTTCCTGCATTTCTACACCACCTAACCTCTTAAGTAAGTAAGTCAAGAAACAGCAACCCTGTATAATATTAACCAAAAATGTAAAATTATGTTATATTACTAGATTTCAGCATTGAGGTATACTTACATTCATGATTTTGCATAGGCATACTAACCTAAAAACCTATTATTGGGAAAGTTTCAGAGCGACAGACACAGAACGTCCCTGTAACCATAGCAACTCACTCTCACTCCTGCCTGGTGCGCACGGCGCGAGAGGAGAGGGAGAGACGCTGAAGAGCCGCTGACTGAGATTACTCTGAGCAGCATGCATGGGAATAAATTACAATATAATACATTTTTCTCGCTATTCAGATGGTCTGAATAACTCTCTGCTGCACGGTGCTGCTCTGTCTTCGTGCCGCAACGTTTATGAATTTGTTTTTCATTGCGTGAGAAAATGGACTTGTGGCGTGAGAGCGTGTGATAAATGTCAATTGCGTGAGTCTCACGGTCAATGCGTGAGCGTTGGCAGCCCTGTGAACTCGCTTGACATTATTATATATGAAACTGCCAATCAGATTTATTTACTTATTAATCGAAGGTGCCGGAACGCCGTTCCGGATCGTTCCGGCCCACTTTAACCCCTGCAATTAATCATACATAACCTAGCGGTTACGGAAATTAGAACACCAGTAATTTGAATCAAATTGCAATAAAGTTACCGAGATCCACCAAGTAAAGAACAAAGAGAATGACACATGCATAGGCTCAGAAACAGATAACATGGACAAAAAGAGGATCCCACAAAGAAAATCCGACTTGAAAAAATTACAGTGTAACGGTGTAATTATTACACCATTACACCACCATTACATTTTTCCTCTCACGCACCCCCTAGAGGCAGCTCGCGCACCACCACACTTTGGGAATCCCTGTTCTAGTGTATGGTAGGCAGTCTTTGCAAAATCTTATAGTCTGTGACTAAAAACTCTGTGACTTATGACACATTGTCTTTAGATGTGAGCTGGATGTGAGGGGGTGTTTTCAAAGTCTTTTCAAAGTCTTCTAGTGTATGGTAGGCATAAGTCACAGAGTTTTTAGTCACAGACTATAAGATTTTGCAAAGACTGCCTACCATACACTAGAAGACTTTGAAAAGGGCTACCCCTACTATTCAGAGTTTTCCAATAGATTGTAAACATGGACTGACTTGTGAACACCTCTACAAATCCCCCTCCTACATACACACACACACACACACACACACACACACGTATGTATGAGAGAAAGGGAGAGAGGGAGCACTGCAGCCAGATTTATATGATTGAAGCTAGCGATCTTCAGCTGAAACATACGGTTACCTCGTAGGCTAATAGCAAACATTACAGTAGCTAACGTTAGCTTGCAAGTAGCCCCGTTCGGGACAGTGGTTAGCTAGCTAGCTATAGCCTATAGCATACTCACCGGGGATTTCAAGGGCTACAACAATTTCTGTCCACTTTTTTTCCTTCGGAGAGAGCGCAACTATTGGTTGTTGACAATGTTCACGTCATTGAACTTCACTATTTGCATGAGCCAAGACTAAAGACTTCCGATAAAAACATGTTTGATTTTATCGGAACGTCAAGACGAGAAAAAGACTGACTTAATACAGCTGGGACTGAGTTTTCTGACCTTACACCAAACCATCGAGATGACGGGAGCGCACCACAACTCCAGCAAAACTCTCATGATTTTATTCCGACATTGCAAATTTGTCTGCGACAGTGAAATCACTTGAAAAGCCGTTTGGTGTAAGGTCGCCATTAAGGAGCACAAACGACTTTTGAAAGAAGCACAGGAGCAGCAGTTGCACACTGATGATGTCAGAGGGCTGTGATTGGTTGATCGCAATGTTGATCCAGGACTGCAGTGTGGGATGTTGATCCAGGAACATGTCTTACTTGGCTAAATCACGTCGTGTTCCGCTACAGCTAGGCTATGTATAGGCTAGCTGGCACTGATATCATTTGACATGGTTGGAAGTGGAAAGCTATGACTCAGTAGTGTAAAAAATGTATAAGGCCTGAAGCTAGAAGATTTGCTAATATTTAATTGAACTGTTGATACTGTTCACACACACACACACACACACCATCGCAAACATGCACCACATACAATATTCTGTAACCTAATATAAGTTAACAGTCAGACATCTGAAACCTGACATGCATTCACGCCCCTCCCAAATCACAAAGACAGCTTCATGTCCCTCTATAGTATACAACCACACACACAACCACACACACACACAGACACACACACACACACACACACACACAGGTCCACTTGGCTGGCTAATTCAAACAAATAAATGTTGATTTCTGCTCAGGAAACTATTGGTTTATTTCAAAAAACACATTGCATTTTAAGTATCTCATCTGTAGAAATGAGAGAAAAAGATTGCTTCTATTTCCATCCATGCTTGTCGAGATGTTTTATATACTACCACTGTATCTAAAGATGATATGCATTATACAGGTTTCTATGATATCCACATTGTGCACTCACTTCATCCTCTCTTGTGCTCTACTCGAGTTTGTCTGACCATGCAGTACACGCATACTTCTACACATACTATACAACGGAACCACTTGTAAAAATGATTGTTTCGATCAGGCAATGAACTGGGAGGTGTCCAGAGTCTTTCGGTTCCGGTAGCAGTCCATTCATGATATGAGTGAACATGCTGACCGGTGATGTAACGAGAGTCTGAATCAGTTAACGTCTCAAACGCTGCAGATAGAAAACACAACCGAAATCCACGTCTTTTTTTTGATCTGATACATTTCCATCCTCCCGTGGGGTTTTTTTTCCCCCGAGCCTTCAGCAGCCGTGCTCGGGAACGATGCGACACTTGAGGATCTTCAGGTAGTTCTGGACTTTGTTGGAGTCTCGGCGGAAGCAGTAGAGGAGGTCGTAGTCCTTCATCAGGCGCCATTCAGCGCTGTCAGGGGGCAGCAGGGCCTCGGGAGAAGCGAGGCCGCTGACAGAGTTGCTGAGGATCCCCAGTGTCTGCATCTGAGGCAGAGAGGACATATACATCAGCTTTGTACAGTTAAAACAGGCCTACATTACATTACATTGGTTTTGTCCAAAGCGACTTACAATAGGTGCATTTTATAGTACGGTAGTGAAACCAACTGCGTATCACAGTCTTCATCAGCTAAGCTTTTTAATAGGATCATTTCATAATCATCATGTTTATTGAGGTGATCATACTGCTGTCCCTTTTTTGGTATAATTAATTACTTCATGTTAACAAATCTTTTTTTTTTTGTTTTCTCGCTTTATCCCTTTACTCTGCAGAAGTCAGTCACTTTAAAGTCAGAATTCTGAGATTAAAGTCAGAATTCTGAGAATAAAGTCAGAATTCTGAGATTAAAGTCAGAATTCTGACTTTAAACTCAGAATTCAACTCTTCAAGTCAGAATTCTGACTTTAAACTCAGAATTCTGACTTTAATCTCAGAATTCTGACTTTAAAGTCAGAACTCAAATAGATTTTTCACATGTGGCCCTAATCCTCTTCCGTAGTTTATGATGTTGGTATACATCATGGATATTTTGTTTGAACTACTCTTTTGTGCTAAATAAATAAATTAAAAAAAAGAAGAAAAAAAAAGGAATAAGTAGCATTTGCAGTGAGACAGACAGTAGGCCTATCTAATTTTAACCACCAGCGAATTCCATTGGAAATCCATTGAAGGCTGTGTGCCCAAAGCTCACTCACTTTCTCACTTTCTTTCTTTCTTTCTTTCTTTCTTTCTTTCTTTCTTTCTTTCTTTCTCTCTCTCTCTCTCTCTCTCTCTAGACTTGCATCCTGCAACGGATCATCTGAGGGTTAACGATCCAGTTAGGATCTAGTGTGTGACGTAAGGACTTTGGCATCAGTCTCATGTTAGCATTTACTACAATTATGTAACGTGCCACTGAACTACGTCCCTGCAGGCTATATTACAGAGCAGCGCTGAGCAATCACACAACATACTACCAATGGTAAAGCTTTATTATCTGGGTCTCCAACTTCCTAACAATTTCCTAGAAAGGAACTGTAAGGTTTCCTGGAAAGAACCATTACATTATGTGCTAATAACAGGGAAAACAGAGAAAGAGTTCAATGGTAGTTGGTAAGTACTTGGTCATTTCTTTTGGAGTTTCCAAGACAGAATCATGAAATTATGTAGTAGTTATATAGAAAATTTGAAATTAGAGAAAGGAATTCAACAAATAACTATATTATATAATTATATGAATTATGACTTGGTTTACCAAATTGACCTCTGCCTATTATTTTCCAGTAAACAGTTTATAGTTTTGCAGTTCTTTCCAGAAAACTTGTAGAAATTGACAGCATCATATCGACTCCACCAGTCTGCTCAGATTTTCTATATAACTACTACATAATTTCATGGTTCTTTCCAGGAAACTTCCCAAGAAATTAACAGTTCCTTTCTAGGAAATTGTTAGGAAATTGTAGACCCAGAATATAGAGCGTTACCCTACCAACTTCCGAAGTTCTAAATTTGCGGGAGAATATATTTTCACAGAATTATGCTGCAAACTGGGTGCTATGAGTCTGTTTGAAGCAAAAAGCTAACTGCTATATAAACGCCTCACCTCCTCACATCCACATGCATAGAAGTCATTACCTTCTCAGCCACTTTCTCCACACCTTTGCGCAGCTCGTGCACCATGTCGCTCATCTCCAAGGCTTTATTGGAGCTGAAGTTGTTGAAGTCGTGGTGGTGAGCCATGCTCTGGTGGAAGTGCCATAGAGGATCCCTCCATGCCACCAGCAGCTTCAGGATCACTTCCGTCAGCTCCTCTCTCTGCAGGGAGGAAGCACAGGCGGACACAAGAAATGAATGAAAAGTGAACAGGTCCTTTAAATCAGTGATTCCCAACCTTTTTCATATCAAGGACCCCTAATTTAGTCCACATTAGAACCACGGACCCCCATTAGATGAGATTTTGTCTCTCAGACCCAAATCTGAGAATATTTGTATTGCTAGATATGATTTTTATTTCCAGAATTCCATGACTATCTGTATTGTAGGTAGAGAGATGCAAGTGCAACTGTGATCAAAACAGTCATTCTTCTACATTTTCTAATTGTGTTAACTTCTTGTAAATTAAATAATGCTGAAGTTTAATAATTCATCAATTTGCTGTGGACCCCCTGGAACCCCCTCAAGGACCCCTGGTGGTCCCCGGACCCCACGTTGAGAACCACTGCTTTAAATCATGATTGCGATGACATTAATGAGATAAGACAGTTTACACTGCAGCAGTAACATAAAACGAGAACATTAACAATTGGGGTTATATAAATATAAGCCAGCATAAACATCAATATGTACACAGTATATAAAAATATAAGAATATAAAAAAGAAAAATCAATATGTATACCAGTATGAAATAGTGAAACCATTGTAAAAGTATCAGATTCAGACAACTTTATTGATCCCAAGAAGGGCAATTCATTTGCAGCTTACCCAGTCCATACACACAGTTTCCAACAGATATAAGTATAAGTATATATGCAGTATGTAACAGTAAGAGGGAGATGGGAAAACTGATAGTACTGAAATATACATGTATGTGTAAATTAGATATATGATGTGCAAATGTGCATGATAAACCAGTGAAAGGACAGTGAGAGAGACAGCTGGTATACTCACTGCCAGTCTCTGAGCGTTCTCCTTGCCGTTGGGAGTGAGGATGGTGGAGGTGTGACAGTTGCGGTTGACCCGGCTGATGTGATTCTTGCTGGGCAGGAAGAACTGCTCCTGACAGGTGGAACATGAATGGAGGACGGAAACGTCAGAGGTCAGGCGGCAGCTAAATGTCAAGTGTGGCTAGCCTCAAAAAAGTCATGAATGAAACAGCAGAAAAGCCTGAATCATTTGAAATGCTGGAAACACTGATCTAAAGTCAGTAGCCTATTTTCTATGAAGCAGATCTTACAAAATGTGGAAAAAAAAAGTTGGCTCTTTTACTTTAAATTGTCCCTCATCTAATCAAAGTTTATATTATACACACTGCTCAGCCAGAATACTACATGGTTATATGCACAAGGCTTTTTTTAATCAGTAACGAGTTCCAGCTCTTAGTCATGCACAAAGCACCACTCATCATTATACTGCATGTTAATGTTATTAATTTGTCATCCAGCTGTAACAAATGAATTTGACTGATTCAATTAACTTATATCATTCAGAAACATGCTTAAAGAACAGTTGTTATAAGAACAGAGACACTGATCTAAAGCAATAAATACAGTCTCATATAGACATACCATGTTGGGCTGCTTTAAATACAACTGATTTCTCAATGCAGCCTGAGCTAGAATTGTGATACAGTGCAAATAATACGCTTATCAATGTGTTTGTCCCTATGTAAATAACCCAAATGCATAATCTAATTTATTAAGCAAAAACTCCATTTAGAAAAGCATGTGCAGACAAAATCACAAGAGAGAGAGAGAGAGAGAGAGAGAGAGAGAGAGAGAGAGAGAGAGAGAGAGAGACTCACAAACTCGGAGTGCAGGTCGCTGGAGATGCCGTGCATCCTGGCCGAGTGCTGGATGACTCGATCGAACAGGTCGGCCAGGGAGAGGACGTGGCAGCCGGCCTGGCCGTTGGTACAGATGGGTGCTGCGCCCACCCTGGCCAGCCTGCCGCGAAGCAACAGACAGACCAGACCCACCCACACAACAGACACTGGGACGGACAGAGAAAGAGAGAAGAGAGAAGAGAGAGGAGAGAGGAGGGAGGCACAGAGAAATTAGCTATGGCTGCAGTCCAGAAAACCTTTAAAAAAAAAATGTGGCATGTGGCATGTTAGCTTGATATTAGACATTAATAAGAGTCTGGTATAATTGAGGTTAAGTCTTGTTTTTTTTTCGAGTTCCCATGTTTTTGCGTGGATTTGTTGTTCCAGTTGGTATTTTCTGGCAGAACACGAATGTACTGCGAGGAGGCGAACCTGCTGTACGTTTTTTCACAGAGAAATGAACTAATTGGACCGAAAGTATCAATATCAGCCTTGCCGTCTCAGAAACAGAAACCAACAGGGAGGAGTGGGTAAGGAAGTGGGGGTAGAAGAAGAAAGAAGATACTGACGGATGCGAGGAAAAGTAAGTGAAAGAAGAGATGAGAACGGAGAGATGATCGCTCGTCTCAGCAAAGGCGGGAGAAACTCCTAGATTGACGGCGAAGGTGAGAGAGGGGAGGATGAGAGTCGGGAGAACAGGAGAACATACAAGAAAGGGAGTAGGGAGAAAGAGTAGGAAAGCCAGCTCCTTCTTCTGCTCCCATCATGCAAAGCGGTTTCAGTAGCTACCTGATCTGAAGCTCCCAGGCATCCTGCGGAGGAACTCGGAGGACTTCCTGGCTCAAAGCAGAAGAAGCTGCAGCTGTTCTATTCAAAGACCCCCAGAGCGCTTAAGGCAAGGGTCCCTCACTGACATCTGCCTCCGAGTCCACTTCCATTTAATACCAGAGAGCGAGCGAGGGAGGGAGGGAGAGAGAGAGAGGGTAGAGAGAGAGAGAGAGAGAAAGAGAGAGGGAGGGGTGACAATGATTACCAGTTACTAATACCCCAAAGACACATGGGTCAGAATAAAAGTAAGCAATGCGTAATAGAATAGAATAGAAAATGATGACAAATGACATTTCTCTTCTATTCCTCTCCCCAGGCATTGTCATTAAGTCCACATCTATAAAGTTTAGTACTGGCTGCTATAGTAAAATGCCAGTTGTGTCAGTTCACAGACAGCCATGCAGCCCATAGTGACCAGATCATTTGCAATTTGTATTGATTGGTAATAGAAAATGTCAATTCCCATCGATCCCTTCCTAATACTGTGGATAATTCTCCGCTCTGGGGTGAATCGATAGTGTCGACCAGTGTGACACTTTGACTCTGTGACACAGTCTGCAACCTGGTCCTGTACCTTCAGCATGTCCAGCTATCAGCGGATGGCAAAAGTACATGGGAAATTCTATTCAAAAATGCATATGCAATATTTTTTTTCATCATCCAGTTCAAGAAATTGATTAAATATTAACTATGTAGTAGCACTATTGCTTAATTCAGTTTTTAATTAATGATAATTAATTAAAAGATATACAGTTAAGATACCAAAAATGCAGCAATGATTGATTTGAATGAATGATGATGTTAGGACTAATAATCATGGCTACTGATTGTGATTATTAATCAATTCAGCCATAATCGTATACAGCTCCAATAGACTCATTCATATTCTGGCTTGTGAAGATAATTTTGTATCAGCCTATATTTAATGATACACTACATGGCCAAAAGTATGCGGACACCCCTTCTAGAGGATTTAGTGGATTAGTGGATTCGGCTATTTCAGCCACACCTATTGCTGACAGGAATATAAAATCAAGCACAAAGCCATGCAATCTCCATAGACCAGTGCATACAAAGCGTGTTATGTGTGTGCAAATAGTCCAAAAAGTGCAAAAAGTTCCAAACTGCCTCTGTGTCATCTGAGTCATCTCATTTAGAAAGACTATAGGATGATATCACTGAACTGCAAGGGTGGAAATAACAAATTACATTTACTTTATGACTTTTTTTTTGTTTTTAGAGATCATGTGTAACAATGCTCTCTTTTGTAAAAAAAAACTCAGAGTGCATTTTAAATTAGCTACTGTTTACTTCTGCTCAAGTACATTTTCACACCAGCAATGTTAATTCTACTTAAGTAAAATTCCAGCAAAGTAACAGTACTTGTACTTCAGTAGGATATTTCAGCCTTAGTCTTTAGTCTTTCCACTCCTGCTGAATTGTCACCGTCACTTGTGCCTGCACAATGTGTTTGTCAGGCAGCATCAGTGTGCGTGCCTATCTAAACGGAGTAGCCTGAGGAGAAGCTGATAGGTCTGTCAGAGCTGTGACATCATCAGCCCCTGGACGTCATCGCGGTGCCGCGTCATCCGACTGTCTGACTAACGCAGCCCTGTTGTTCAGACACTTCATGTTCACATTGCTCCAATCATGATGCATCTCCAACCACTATTATTAACCTCTGTTCATCTGAGGTCAGTGAATGGATGCGCAACCTATCAAAAGCCGTGTAGAGCGCTCCCAGCACCAATAGGAAGAGAGGAGTCTGCTGATCACTTAACTTTGTTGGAGCTCAGTGTGTCTCCATAGGTCAGCAGTAAATGAAAGTTTACTTAGAAAACCTATTGGATGACGTCAATGACTTGTAGCCTGTATCTGCTGTTCTCTGTTGTAGCCAGAATACTCAGCTTGTCATACATGTCATCAGTTAGCAAGTAGGAACATAAAAAAGTAAGTAGCAGTAAGAAACTAGTAGGAAGATAATGAGATATAGGCCATAGTTGCAAAGCTGAAATGAATTAAACTGTTCTGTGAAAATTTGCCTGTATGTTGGACACATTGATTGGCCTCCAATTCTAGGATGAAAGTGGTCCAAATATTAATGGCACCCCAGTGTATATGATCATTACAATTTATCATTACCATTAATTTGCATCACAACCTCATTGTATTCAAATAATGTCTATTACCTTTTTACTAAAATATCTTGTTTTTGCCCTTACTTTATAATTCAGCAACTGTATACAAATATACACAGCAACTTTTCCAGTATTAGTCAGTGTTAATGTTTCAGTGGCAGTATATTGGAGTTGAGTGAGTTCAAAATAATCTAAAAGTGTTCAATTCAAGCTACACTAAGTGATTTTCCAACCACTAGAGGGTGAAAGAAACCGCAACACATTTGTAAATAAACCACAGCAAAGCTGCTGGACTACGGAGGCCCCAAAGGACAAACTGTCACTACCCGATCTGAGTCACTACCCGATCTGAGTCACTACCCAATCTGAGTCACTACCCGATCTGAGTAATGCATGCGCCATTTTACGACATTTTACCATGTACATTTGATAAGTAAGTAAGCTAGCTAGCTAGCTTTGGTGAACATACATGATTGGAAACAAAGTAGTATCCAGTTATGGAATTATATTTATCACCACTTTGGCTGAACATTAGTTAACTAGCCAACTCGGTAACATTAGCGATTAATAAAAAATGGCCATGGCAACATAAAAGCTATAGCTGGCTAGTGAGTCCGTATCAACCTTAATGCTATTCAAGTGCGAGACGATTACGTTTGTCTTTCCAATTGAAGATACATATTAATCTGTGGTAGTGACAGAGCTAATGGCTGAAATTTAAAGGGGGGTCTGTGCTGTAAACCGTTTACGCTCGCACATACGTGACTCACATCTACAGTTGACTTAGATCGGGCAGCGACAGCGTGCATGCGCGACTCAGATCGGGTAGTGACACAAACCTCATGAAGGACCGTGCATAAAGCCTAATAGCTAAGCCAAACATAGAGAGAAGTGTCACCGGTTACCAGTCTCGCTTTGCCAGTTTTTTCTCCGGCTGAAGGTTACATGTCCCACAATGACAAGTGAACAGGTAGCAAGTTTACTAGTTGCACAAGTTTACACGCTCACTTCATCGATTCCGCCATTACGAGAATTTTTTTCAGGAATGGGAGGGGGAGAGCAACGCTTTTAAACAGCGAGGGAGGAGACAAGCTAGTTTAAAAAAATGATACGCTACTGAATGGATCGGGAGGAGCTTCCAGTCGGGCCGGGTTTTGACAACAAGCTTTAGGAAAGAGGTGAAAACAGCAACACAGCTGGCCCACGTGTGTGGATATTTGTTTATATCATTACGTCTCAAGGAAATCTCCACATAGCACACGTTAGTTTCCAGATTGGTTAGGGTCTGAAACGATTTGGTTATTAATCCTTTATGTTGCATGAAAGCCATGTATCGGCAAGTATGCTTACAAGAATGCTTATTTTTCTATTGATGCCCACATATTTTTGAAATAATAGTGTCCAACCCACTCAATGCATAAATGAGCACCATAAATGACCGTGCAACTTTGCAGACTGCTCCAAATGGCAGTGAGAGGAAAGGATGGCAGAAATCATGTAAGGTGATGTCTAAACTGCACATAGCATAGCATAGTGGTTTTTAAACTTTTTTTCAGGTGACCCATTTTTCCTAAATGCTCATACTCTGGGACCCAAAGTGAAAGTAAAGGGGTAACACGAATATTATTCAAGTGCAAATGCAATTTTATTGTCAACACAAGCACCTATACAGGGTTCGCAATTAATTTCCAAAATGTTTCATAACTTCATACTGAATTTTTATGACAGTAGCCTACTACTGTGGTGCAAGATATGAAGCAACATTTATGAATGCTATGACACTGACAATTTATTTTACTGAAAATATTTCATTGACACAAATTCAATTCCAATTATCGATCACATTTTGCTTTACAGGTCAACGTTTTGAATTACAGTTTACATGACAACACTGCCTGAAACTCTGCTTACTTCTAACATTAATAGTGCGTTGATCACTTAAGTCTCACAGTGGCCGCATTACAGTCTGATCATCTGCATTTTAATGCGAGAGATGGGCTTGTTTATCATTTTCATTATGACAGCCCAGTGAGATTGGCAGGATGACAGAGCTACACGCATATCAGGCGCAGAGTTCAGCCTATTTCTGTACTTTGTTTTTCTCTTTGTAAGCACAGAACACCCCTTCACACTTGTACGTCGTTGTGAATGGCAGCAAAAGCAGACTACTGGTTTGGCTGAGGGCTGGGGACTCTGACGAGACACTGAGCCAGAATGAGGATAGTGGCATTGATGCGTGTCTCGCCCTCAAACTGCTGTCGCCGATTAGCTGCAGCAGTTCACCCTCCTCAGGGGAAGTCAGATTGAGCTCCACCAGAGTCTCTGGCTCTGTGAATTCAATAGGATTTTTCAAGGTGTCTCTCCTCTGGGAAATAATGTGAAAAACTGTCAATGAGCGCACCCAAGTGCTTCTGAATGAGATAAGTGCTTGGTATCAATGGCTAAGTGAGTAAGGCTATAGCTGACAACAGTTGGTAAATATATTTTTTTAGTGACCCTTTGGCGACCCTTTCAAAATCTCCCGCGACCCACGATAGGGTCACGACCCAGACTTTGAAAAACATTGGCTTAGGACAGTGATTCTCAACCTTTTTCATATCAAGGACCCCTAATTTAGTATTAGGGCCACAGACCCCCATTTGATGAGATTTTGTCTCTCGGACCCAAATCTGAGAATATTTTTATTGTCAGATATGATTCTGTCCAGAATTCCATGACTATCTGTATTGTAGGTAGAGAGATAACAGAGAAACTATGATCAAAGTAGTCATTCTTCTACATTCTCTAATTGTGTTAACTTCTTGTAAATTAAATAATGCTGAAGTTTAACAATTCATCAGTTGGCTGGGGACCCCTTGGAACCCCCTCAAGGACCCCTGGTGGTCCCCGGACCCCACGTTGAGAACCACTGGTTTAGGAGATACTTTTGCATTTCACCCTTAAGTTTTGATTCATCACTTCCCAAGATTTCCTACCAGTGACCATAGACACCAGAATTTCATTTGGGCAGACTGGATGAATCTATGGCATCCCAGTTACTGCAGATGGGACGCTCTTCTCTGTTGCAGCCACACTTTATGTTTTAGGCTAATAAGACGGTGGGATTTTTACATAAAAATGTTGCAGCTTTAAAATTCAAGTGTGAAAAGAAAATTGTGCTGATTTGTGGCAGCAGTGATATTTAATTCACTTATGTATTGCTGCCTCCACATGTGACCGGACAGACATCTGAATCAGACTTCTTCGGATTAGTTATAATACCAGGAAAGAGAAGCTAAAAATATTGTGATGCAGGAGTACATTCACGTTTCACTCATTGAAGGTTTCGGGTGCAGTGATGACTGGAGGGCCGGTTCTCCACGTGACTCTGCTGCACGTTCACACACACACACACACACACACACACACACACACACACACACACACACACACACACAGTGTTGGGTGAATGGCCTCGTGTCGTCATGTGCAGACTGACCTGCAGGGCAGCAGGATGACTGTCAGAGACTTAAATGCCTGCAGGCCAATGCGTCCACAGACTGTGGCCTTTCACTTCATTGTACAGTACAGGAAATTCTCCTGTTAAGACTGACTAACAATGAACTGAAACTATAGTATAGTAATGCCATGGGTATATACTGTAGTTACAGCAAAAGCTCCATGGGACTACTTATTAGTGTCTGGTTTCTTTTCCCTGCCACAGGAAGTCAAATAATCTCATAATTCATAATCTCAACAGTATTCTCAGTACTGTCATTTCTACATGCTCTGGTAACTGTCATTCATGTAACTGCTATTGTTCATTAACAATGGTTTATGTCACAAATTCAATAAGCGTTACTCAATTTAATTTATTGTCCCTGAGGGAAATCCTATTTGGAGCCAGGTGCATAAGAACAACCATAAGAAATACACATAAATATGCAAACATACTGTATGTAAAAAAAAATAGCACAAGAAACAAGAGTCATAAATTAAGAACATGTTCATCCATCCAATAGAACAACATTAAAATAAATAGCACAACAATAACAATGGACTCCTGACTATCCTATAAAAATACATTAACCAGAGTTAAGCAATTTAATGGCATGGGAAATAAAAGACCTTCAGCCAGAGGGAAGAAACTTAAAGGAATAGTTCACCCAAAAATGAAAATTCTGTCATCATCTACTCACCCTCATGCCAAATGAAACACAGGTGACATTTGTTAGTCCATATAAAAACAGGGAGGTTGCCAGCACAACTTGGTAGCAGCCTTCTCCAAAACAACTGAAGTCAATGAGGACCTGTTCTTTAGAGTTCCAAAACAAAAACTGCCAAACAATCACACTGTGAATAGAAAGACCTATACACCATTATTTGTTGCAACTCAATCAGCTGTAGTTAAGATTTGCACTAAATGATGGTGTAAATATACTGTAGGTCTTTTTGGAACTCTGAAGAACTGGTCCCCACTGACTTCAGTTGTTTTGGAGAAGGCAGCTATGGAGTTGTGCTGGCAACCTCCCTGTGTGTTATATGGACAAACTTCACCTGTGTTTCAACTGGCATGAGGGTGAGGAGATGATGACAGAATTTTCATTTTTGGGTGAACTATTCCTTTAAATTCCCCGTAAAGGCAATGACAGGGACACTCCAGTATGGCTCCTGACTTTCCTGACAAGCCGCTGGTCAAAGATGTCAGGCCAAGGACAGATTTCCACCCCAAGCAATAACAGAAAAGGTGATGTAGTGGTGATAGGTATTAATGGTGTCTGATATCAATATAATTTAGAGTTAGCTTCAATGAGAATTAAGAACGGGGCACCAGATAACAGACACCATTAATACCTATCACCACTACATATCTGGTGCAGCCGTGTGAGGCGGGGTTGTTTGAATTGCCCATACATTTCTGGCGCAGCCCGTGTGGCGAATTGCTTGAATTACCCACACAATCAACTCAATATTCAGTGTTCATATTTTATAGCAGAAGGTATAGATGTGGCTCATGTGCTTGTTGTACTGGGAGTACTGATTGACGATGTTTGTCCTGTCATAAGAAAAGTGCTTAAAACTGCGGCTAGTGCCTTAGTTAAAATAGCAGCTCAAGTTGTGCACCATTAGTGCACTGATATTAATGTTGCAGTATTGTGTGGCATCCACCATTATACTGTAGATTGAGGCATTAACGCCTGATTATGCGTGTACCGCATCCTAGCCAATAATAGTGCTATGAGTGTAGCTCATTAGTCACTAGGCTTATTGTCTAGACTGTTGTTTTGAAGTGCTGATCTATACGGACGTGCCTATAGATTTAGCCAAGCGATCGCATTGTGTAAAGTTCCTTGGTGATAAAAGTCTAGCCCACTTTTATCGTCTCTGCTGGGCCGCAGATATGGAACGTAATTTGGGTAAATCTCCGCTTGTAATGAGTAATTGAATGAGTTTGTAACTTCTTGCTGTACACTCATAGCTGGAGACCTGTGTTTACCCCTAGAGTAGCTCAACAGATAGCCATTATAGCTGCGCTCGTAGCCAAGCTAACTTCTCAAGCTGTGTTGTAAGCTATTCAGTGAGACCCTCTTGCTTAATGCTCAAATAGACGAAGCCAAAATCGGGTCGAGTGTCGCCGCACACTCACCACTGTGAGCCACAGTGCCATAAGTAAATTCATTGTGTGTAGCGCTTCTCTTGCTGGCCTCTGCGCCCCCACTCTGCATGAATTCCACCTCTGGTGCATCACCGTGGTGACGTTGCAGTAAACCGCTCAGGTTACAGCGCCAACCTCCCACAGTGGAGAACAGCGTATCTGTCGGTTGTAGTTCATTGTAAGCCCACCTCTGTGGCAAAATTGTGAGTGCAGTGCACTTCACCTAAATTGACTAATCAGATGATTAGGTACCATTACCATACTATTGTGTGAGTGTCTTGGATCAGAGAGGCCTACTAACCAGGCCTGCTCCAAGCATTGTGACTAAGCTAATCGATTTAGCCTTTACCACAGAGTAAGGTGTGCTCCCTCCTAGCCTAGCCTAGCAGCCTAGCCTAGCCTAGCATATGCTCATCTCAGTAAGCTAATAGCCTTAGCATAGCATAGGCCGTGCTCTCCTAAGCCAATAGGGATTTCTAGCCTTTATGCATGCTCACATAAGCTAAGCTACTAGCCTTTGGCATAGCTCTAGTTCACTGAACAATAGTGTCTCTAGCATCCTAATTAGCATAGCCTAAGCTAACTAGCCTAATGCTAGCTGCATGTGCTTGAACAGACTGGCTTGCTAACCCACTGATTAGCAGAGCTCAAGGCCTGCTTGCCTTAGCAGTGGTATTATATTAGCCAGTGTTTGCTTGAAGAAATTGTGCTCACTAACATCCTTAGCCTTTAGCACAGATAGCTGTAATATGAATGTATGCCCTCTTCCACTAATTGCATTCATTCAATTGGAACATCCAATTTAATTTTGAAATCTACTTTAAGTTGGGATCGACGACCTCCCACCTCAACCTTTCATTGCAGCCTTGCAACTATAGCACACTATTCTAACAGTTTGGCCTGCTGCATTCCATCTGTTTTAACTGCATGCTTGTTGCCTGTCGGCGTATGCACACATTCACTATTATTTCTAATTAGTGTTGTGATAAGCAATCTGAGCGATTGTGACCCACTTAGTATAGAGTTGAATCAACCAATAAGTGAAGTACACAATGGCACCAAAATTTCCTATCATGGAACAACTTGTGAGTGTTCCACCTGACACACTCAACCATACGAACATGGAGAAAATTAAAGATGATACTGACCTTAAGTCAGAACTATTAGAGAAGCAGAATAAAGCTCTAATGAAGGCCACCATGGCTATGACTGACCTCCTAGCCCAGGTTGAGATGAAAGACAAACAAATAGCAGAGCTGACCCACCATAGCGACGAAATCGCAATGCTCAAAGACCAGGTCACTCAACTCACTCGATATCTCGACCAGTTTCACCAGCGAACCTGGGAAACCGAGACAGAACTGAGAGATGTGAAGTGCAAATATACTGCGGAGAAAGATTCATGCAATAAATACATGAATGAGCTTCAACAACAAAAGGAAGCCTTGCAAGAAGCACAAGGTAAGTATGAAGACCTCCTAAAGGAGCATGAGGCAACTCAACTGGAGTGTGCCACCACAAAAGGTAAGTATGAAGACCTCCTGAAGAAGCATGATGCAGCTCAACTGGAGCTTGCCGTCACTAAAAAGGAGAATGAGTTCATCTTATCTGAGAAGACGAAGCGGCAGGAGATCTTGAAAGATACCCTCCCTGCTACCATCTTGATGAATGAAGGTCATGAGAACGGAGCGCCTCCCAATGGCTTGAGTACAGTTGAAACGACGGCGGACCGAGTCACTTCCATCCCAGTGGTGGAAGGAGCCTTCTCTCCTCCTCAAACTCCCCGAGCGGATCTTAAAGGTGCATATCAATGTCATCAGCCTCCAGCCCCACTGGGCATGTATACAAGAGACCTAGACAAAATCGCTAGGAATATCTTGAAATGTAACCCTGTCCTGGGTGGCTCAAACGACACAGCGACATACCTCAGACAGTTGGAGTACTACCTTCGGAGACATCCAGAAGCACAATTGGATGACAAGGTGTACCTCTTGAAAGTCACCTCCAGTCGAGAGGTCAACAGCTTCATTGAACGTCAAGCCCCTGAAGTCCAAGCTAACTACAACTTGTTGGCTCAGGCCCTGACGCGGGAATTTTCAAATGTCAGCAATAATGAACCTGACTTAATAACTGCCATGACTGTTAAACAGTCCAAGAATGAATCACCTCATGCCTATTACCACCGCTTGCGAAAGGCATTCTTCGGTAATATGAATGAACCAGGAATGGAAGAAGAAAAGTCATTTAAGCAACTCTTCATTCGCAATCTGCATCCAGCGACCAGCCTCCACCTAGGCGTCGCTGCAGACGAAAGCATAATGACTAGTCTCCAATTGCGCGAACTTGCCACTAGGGTGTTCAATAAATTGAAAGTGCCTCAGAGTAAATCTGCTGAGCACCATGTTGTTAACAATGACAACTCAAAGGCCGCAGGCCTACGACTTGAAGATGTGCCAACCCCGCACACTCCGCCCAGGGCCATTAAGCCATCGTGCTCATTATACAATAAAGATTCTAGGTTTCGCTCCAAGCAAACTGACTTTCAGTCAGGTAAGTCTAGAGCTGGAAACCATCCAACGGGCCAACATGAACGCCAGCCCGCACGTAACCGCCCATCAACGCGAGACTACGGTAACCATAGGACTTATAAGAGACCAGATGATCACCATCATCGCTATGGATCCCAGAATGATAGGTGGTGCCAAAGATCATTCCACCGCCACCATCATTACCGATCCCAAGATGGTGCACCGCATGGAGAAAGCCAGGATCATGTTAAGTCATTCAACATGTCAGCTGAGGAAATGCGATCCATGTGTAAAGAATTCACCTGCAAAGCTTTTGAGAAAATGCTCAGAGGAAAGAATGGTAAGCAGTTATGACTAGTGGCGGTGGACTATGATCCACCAAAGAATGAACATAAACACTCCAAGACCGGCTTGCCTACGACAACTGAAACCAAACAGAACACATGTGTAACTCAGACAGTGATTCCTAACATTGGCAACAGCCAAACCCTGGATCCTGGAGAAACATATGATGATTTGTATTTGAGGCCAGACAATGTGCCAATGCCTGCCAAAGCTGAAGTTGCAACATTGAAGAGAAGACCGCCTTTCCGCCGGTTCTTGTGCAACCTCACCAGAAAGGGTACAAAGCGAAAGCCCTTTCTTCCAACCAAGCTTGAAAACTCTCTACTCTGTGATGCTCTTGTGGACACAGGAGCTGACTTGACAGTCATGTCAAGTTCTGTGTACGACCAGCTGCAAACAGCCTCTTTTTCAAATGGCAGATACCCCGACATAGACCATTGTGATTTCAGTATCAGAGGTTTCACGGAAAACCAAACCCACATTGATCGAGTGATGCTTGTTGAGCTGAAAATTGGACCCATGGTCCTCATGCATCCCGTCTACGTGCCAGAGATGGACACTTTTCCTCTGATCCTTGGTATGGACCTCCTTGATCGGTTTGAAGCCTTGATCGACCTCAAACACTTGAAAATCTATGCTCAGATCAGAGAGCCACTGCCCATTCCTGACAAGTGGTTCCACGAAGACCAGTACGATGCGCTATGCGTGGATATTCTAGCTCAGAAAACCATCCTTGATGACAACCTTCTTGACTCAGCCACAGATGAAACCAGCCAGACTCGAGAGCCATGGCAGCCTGCTGAGTTCTTCCACAACCAAGATGCACTCTGGTGCTCTTTGGGCCCTTCACATTCTGAAGGACAAGGCCCCCTTGTGGTGAATGACTTTGACTTGCAAAGCGCTCATGTTGAACATGTGACATTGAGTCTCTGGACAGAAAAGTCTTCCATCAGTCTTGAACGCCAAGTGGGGGACAAGGTCTGCGACACCTTCAGTCAACCAGTGGGGGTCTCCAAGACAGTCCTGCCCCATTGGTCAGACCCACAGAAGATCACAGACAAACTCTTCCCAGTGACTTACCAAAGCAAAATCAGTGGGGGTCAGAAGGACCTCACCTTTGAAGTGGTTCAAAGAAACCAGAATGAACTGTTCAAAAACCCCATGGGACACGTAGGGGATTCTCCTGTTGTCAAATAAACAACCCATAGGATTTCTTTTAAAGCACCCTGTGTGCTCATTCCCTCTTCTAACTCTTTAATTCATTGTTGCATTAAATAGTTGTGACTATTAGTGCGTGATACATTTAACTGTCCAGTTCACTCGTGATCATTTTAGTAAGAATATTCTTCCCTGTCAGATATAACTGAGAGTAAATTGATACTCTGTGTGCCAGAGCACACCTGCTTCATTGTTGGCGATCGACGCCACAGCATAGTCTAATTGCAGCCCTCAATAGTAACTGCTGTGATCTACAGTCTGCTATCTTCAACTGCACTAATTCTAATTGATCAAAGCCTTGTTGTGTGATGTGCTGTCTAACTACTGTGCCTCTTCTAACCATCGTGCATGCCCTCTGTGTCATCCTCACGATGAAGATTGTCTGGGTGCTCGTGTTCCTATTCAGCGCTTATGTTGTTGATCAGAGCTGGACCAAAGATCAGTTTAGTGATGCTGAGATTGACATAACTCACAGGTTACACCAGTTTGAGAAGTTCAAGTTCACACAATCTAAACTGCATGGCTCACAGCGCTCCAAACACTTTCTGAGTGTAGTTGTAAAAACTGCCTCCGCTGGTGACTCCCTGTTTTCCATTGGGACCTCCACAGCGAACGCTGGTTGTTAGGTTAGGTTGTCCATGGTTAAACAACAGGTTCATGATTTACAGATAGAACTGCCCAAAATCCATCAACAGACAACCGATCAACCTACACAAACCGAAACAATTGGTAGAAAATTCCAAAGCACTATAGTAGTTCTCAACACTCACAGCACTGTTTTCAGCGAAACTTTTCACTCTGCAAGTCACTTAATAGAAGTGATACAGTATGATTTGGCCCATACTCAAAAGGTTAACACGCTAATGACGAACATGCTCAGAGAAGTCAGTTCCTCCATCGACAGCCTGACCATAAGCCACTTCCTTCCATATTTGATGACTTTTAGCCTGGTGAGTGACATCCTTTCAACAACCATAGCTGGTAATATCATTCCCTTGCATAGATGAGGAGCATTACCTAGTCTCCAACTTAGGTAATGCTCCTCATCTATGCATGAGCACAGAGGCTCAAGAAGTGGCCTTCCTGCTCAGCCTCCCAAGTGTAGACCATAAGAATATCTACAGGTTGAAGGATATGATGAATGTTGGCATGTGGAAAAGTGACATCCAGGTGAAAGTGAACACTTCTTCTGTTATGGCAAACCATGACAATAATTGCAAATTGTACGAAATACCTAACCTAATAATGCACACATTAATGAAAGACAATCAATTTTTGTGTCCAAGCAGAACCTTTGGGAGGAATGACACCGACCAATCCTGTGGCATTCACCCATCGAGCAACAGCTCGCATTGCAGAGCCGAGGTTACCTCCCGCTCTGTCACAGACACCAAAGAAATGGTTGGGAAATGTTTGCTAGTTACTTCCCTTGCGTCCATTGCCACTCTCACGCATGGAAGACATGACACGGCTAACAGAATTACTCTACCCAACCACACTATGTGGATTCAAGGTCCTAGCCTGAATCCTCTGCCGAAACAAGCCTGTAACAGTGATCATTTTGATGGCCTTGGCACTGACTCTGGAAAGCTCCTGAGCCTGCGTGCCGTCCACTCCAGCACTGCCCCAGCTTGTCAATGATTCATGAAGTATGCCTTCAATGATGACCTTAGTTTAGCAATGATATATATGCTCATTTAGCTACCACAACTTATGGTTAGGATATGAATGTAACGATTAGTTTACACTTAGACTTAGCGTGCATGTTGTTTGTCAAGTTTATTAGTGATTTAGTATAGGAGAGACCCTTAGGGCGCCCTATCACACTGAATCCTCTTCAGACAAACACACTTCTATTAATTCCACTGTTACATATACACACCTCACTGCCCATGTGTCTGACAATGATCATACTGTGTGCTAGTGATGCTCGTTTGTGTCCTGCAATGATGCTCCAGTTCTTTCCAGGAAACGCACCATCACCGGACAAGTGGGGGAATGTAGTAACTGCACCCACACCGTCATTGTCATCACACATCTGGAAGGGCCTCGCATCCTGTGTGTGAGCCTCTGCCCTGATAACGGATCAGGAAAGTGGATGGAAAGTGGTTGGATCGTAAAGGAGGCCACTGACCTCTTGGTAAATCACTCCATTTTCACCCTAAGAGCTGGTATCAAGGACCAGACCTGGTAAATAAACATAAAACACCAACACTCAGCCCTGTCTTTGGTAATCCCCAAAGAGACAGAGAGTCTGAGATGACACCCATTGGAATGTTGCCAAAATCAAGAGAAATCTTTGATACAGACTCATGAAACCTTGGGTATCACATTGTGGTGGACTCTAATGTATATGACTAATTTCATGTGTAACTGTGATGTTTTATATTATAGTTATTTACGTTATTCAATTTTGTTATCTTTACATAGGGCTTCGATAGCCATGTTTGATATTAAAGTGTTCAGGATTTTGGGCTGAGTTTAATAATGTTAATGTTACGACGGTCAATTATAGTGTATAGATCTGGGAACCAAAATTAGGGTTTCATGCATATGTAATGAGCCGTAAAACTAGACATGCCAGCCCACGCACACACCCCTCAACTGATCACAACAAAACCAAACACTCACATTTCCAATGCGGATTTCATGCACTTTACGTGGTCGCGACACGTGTGCTAACGGAGTCTGACAACAACTTTGTTCCAAAGTTTGTCTCCAAAGACGGACTCAACTGCATCATCATCACAAGCCAAGTAGAAGCCTGTTTCATCCGAAACAGTGAAGAGAGCCTTGCTGCCTTGCCTATCTGCCTGACAAATACACACACACACCAGCACGTGTGTCTGTGTGTCCTGCCTGCTACAACCTCACTATCAGCTATCCTGCTGAGTTTAACTCTGAAGAATCATCAGAACCTCCAGAGTGGGTCGGCGTTAGCCTTGAGAGACCCACAGCCCTGTCCAGCAGCCTGCGTGCTCCAGCCTGCGTGCTTCACTCTGCTGCGGCCTGCTGAGATCAACTGAACAGACGTCGGATCTTCATCCTCCAGCACCTCATCGAGCCGAGACTCCTCACAGCCTCCCGGCCTCAGCGTGCTTCATCTCCCTCCGGACCTCCGCTGGTGTCGTATGTACTGATCATTGTCCGCTGGGCATCATATCATACATCACACATAGCTATTCCATTACATTCACACTTCACACACATATCACACACTTTATGACGGCTCCCTATAGTTATAGTAAGCATTCAGTTATTCAAAGATTAATTTGAGTCAGTTTTCCAGATTATTAGTTATACTGTCGCCCTTTATTCCTATCTTGCTGACTCATGTCTTCCACTGCTCATCTTCCATGATTGTGTCTGCTGAAATGTTGGTTTAATCATCAGTGTTGCATATTCACATGATCATTTATTCCTATTGCCATTGATTCATCACAATTCATAGGTATACCGCTTGTATATACTGTACTATATTCACTTGTATTTACCTGATTATTGAGTGTGCTTTAGTAATAAACATATTATCTTGCATAAAGTCACCTCCTGTGTTCATTGTGTGGGTTTAAATTCAAACATGCCGAGAGTTCACTCCTTCAGATGAGACCTGTTGATGCTGTCTGTTATCTGGTGCCCCGTTCTTAATTCTCATTGAAGCTAACTCTAAATTATATTGATATCACCATTAATACCTATCATTAATACCTATCACCACTACAGTGACAACTGACACGAGAACGATAGTTATGCATTGTAACCCTGGCTCTATGATCACAGGCGGAGCCCTCTAATTGGGCTCTACTGGCTTAACCACACAAGGTGACTTGTTAGAGGGCGCCGCCTGTGAACATAGAACTAGAGTAACAATGCACAAGTATCGTTCAATTTCAGCCAGGTTTCGTCCTCTAATGGGCCCTATTGGCTTAGGGACCAATGCCTGATGACTTCACGCCCTGCTACATGCTGTGCCACTAGCCTGAATTGACTGTAAACACCATGCAACAGGTCAGCCAGACACGGCAGATAAGGTGGGGGGGCGTGTGGGACCTTGCAGTGTGGATGAGCTGAGCTGTACTCCCAGGCATGTAGTCCACATTGGTTTGTTTACTGAATTGAAGGCGCCATATAATTCAGTTTACAATCCCATGTGAGATTTTGTTAAGTATTGTCCAAATATTAACATCTGTACTGCTAATCTAAATATAAACATTTCTATAGGTGTATGCATGTATGGAGGGTCCAGGCTGGACTCCCTTGTAGTTTCTGTTTAAAGGGGGACTCCCACATTTCCAGGCCATATTTATGTGATCACACCAGTTTTGGGGTCTTCCATTTATTGCAGGGGTAATTTGGGCTATTATGGTGCATATTCATGTTTAAATGCAATGTAGCGCTGAATGAGAGTAATTTTTCATTTGTGTGAATATGAATGGTATAATGAATAATGCTGAACATTATTGAGGCTGCTGTAGCTTGGTTATGTGTATGTATTACTTAAATTATGGTTGGGTCTGTGAGGAGTGGCTATCTGGGGGTATAGTCTATTTAAACTTGCTCTACCATTCATTCTGAGAGAGATGCAGTCCATTGAGTCCAGTCCATTGACCTGTCTGTATGTGTTTTGCTGCAGTTCCTCAAATAAATTCCTTATGGCATATATGCTCTTACAAGAACAGTTTGAGCACTGTGTCTTCAACAAATGGAATGGCCTCTGTATGATGTGATCGCTGTTTACAAGTAGTACAAGAAGTACAAGAAAATAACCGGGGTACATACCTGTCTCTCTGTCCTCCTGAGGAACTACAGAAATAGCATTTTTCTGTAACAGTTTCTGTTTTGAAGAAATGCAGTGTTATGCTGTGTTCAAGACAACTAGGAATTGGAAAACTTACCACTTCTGATTAGGAAAAATGCATATGAACAGCCTACCAACTCGTAATTCCTAATCTGAAACTTGGGACTCTTCCCCGACATGTAGTTCTGTGATGTCTGTAAGGTTGATGTTCGATATTGCATTTGGCCAGAAGATGTGCATGATTCGTCTAAGGCCGGTTGTGTGGAAGGTGAATAGTTGCTTCAGGTCAAATTCCATCATTTTTTAACATTCTGATCCATAAAAGAGAGTTGGTTAGGTCTGGCAAAGCTAGTCTTTTTTTATGTTTCTCCTTAGTGTGTGGCATAATACTCTTTCAGTTGACTTTCTGGGACCCCAGAGTCTATTTTAGAGGCAAACTGCATCAACTGTCTGGAAGAGTAATTTTCCACAAAACCATTGATCCACGATTGATTGATTTTTCCACCATATTTCATATCTAGGCCCAGTGTCACATGCTCATACATGCACACAGTCATTTATACACTAAGGATAATTATCGTATTGCATAATATCACTGAAATAAGTTTTATAATGTATAATTTGTAAATAATGATCCTGGACTGTTTTAATTACACACACCACACATATATACTGTGTATACATATATATATATATACAGTACTGTGCAAAAGTCTTAGGCACCCTAGATTTTTTATATCAATTTTGTCTTAGATGTATATTTATGTGTCTTCTGCATTAGTGTAGTCAGTAGACTGTAGTAAATATAGTAATTTTTTTTAGATTTAGAAACTTTTGATTTCATTATTTTTGAAAGCCTCTTCGCTTTACAGATTTTTTTTTACATGTGCCTTAGGCACCCTAGATTTTTTATATAAATTTCTTAGAAGTCTTAGATGTTTATTTGTTTTCTGCATTAGTGTGTCAGTAGACTGCTGTTTATTGTAATTTTTTGATATTCAGAAACTTTTCATTTCATTAGTTTTGAAAGCATCTTTGCTTTATGGATTTCTTTGACATATGCCTAATAATTTTGCACAGTACTGTATATATAGATAGATAGATATTAGGGGAGGGAGTTGAAGTATGTGCTTTGGGGATATAGTTCAATATTTAGAAAAAAATGTATCAGCAGTGAGTTTGATGTTTACAGCACAACTAAACTGATGCCTGGACACAACAGACATAACACAAACTATACAGGTGTCAGAGCATAGCCTACACTCAAGCACTGCTAGGCAAGGGAATTTAAATAGCCTTGGACTAATGAGCAATATAACACAGCTGGGTGATGAGGAGACAAGATGCAGCTGTGATGGATGACACTGGCTGGAGAACAAAGGGAAACCCAGGAGCTGAAAGAAAGCAGAGGGAGAGACTAGGGAGAGGGAGATGAAGACACAGAGTGAGATGGAGACATCCACGGCCGTGACAGGACCCCCCTCCTCTAGGGACGGCACCTGATGTCCCTCCAAGATGTGCCTGGCAGGAACCCAACAGCGCTCTTCAGGACCATATCCCTCCCAATCCACCAGGTACTGGAGGCCCACGGCGATGAACATCCAACAGGCACCTCACAGTATATGCCTCAGACCCATGGTGAGGGGGTGGTGGAGGGTTAACCGCAGGAGAAAGAGGGCTGGTGGAAACAGGCTTGACCTGGGATATGTGGAACGTGGGATGGACATGAAGGGAATGTGGAAGCTGCAGGTGAACAGAAGAAGGGTTGATGATCCTGATGATCTTGAACAGATTCCCCCCGGAGTGGAAGATCTCTAGTAGACAGCCAAATTCTCTGCCCAGAGCTGGAACTCGGTGGTGATTTGCCTGCCGCTGGTACCTGGAGATGGTGCAGAGCAGACTTGAATGTGCTGTCCACCAGGTCCGACAACACTATGGATGGAACACTAACCTCCTCCTCCTGGTCTGGGAAGAGCGGAGGCTGATAACCCAGTGCACACTCAAATGGAGAAAGACCTGTGGCAGAACAAGGGAGAGAGTTATGCACATATTCAACCCAGACCAACTGTCAACAAGGTGGAGGGATTGGAAGAAGCAAGGCAATGCAGGGTGGTCTCCAAATCCTGGTTAACCTGTCTGTCCTGTCTGGGGTTGGAAACCGGAGGAGAGACTGGCTGAGGAACCCAGGAGGGAGCAGAAGGCCTTCCAGAACTGGGAGGAGAACTGGGGGCCACGGTCAGAAACAATGTCCTTAGGAAGTCCATGGATACGGAAGACATTCTGGGTGCGAAGTTCAGCAGTCTCTCTTGGCAGAAGGCAATTTGGGCAGAGCAATGAGAAGTCTAGCTTGGTAAGACTAGCTTGAATTAGCAGAAACAAGACTTCACTAACAGCTGCATACATAAAATAAGCAATAAAGGCTATAGTGAAGCCATGGATAGTGCAGTGTTCTGTCTGACAGCTTCTGCACTACTATGGATTTGGGGTTTGGTTGGTATGGCTTCAGTGACGAGAGATGATGAGTAATGATGAGCCCTGCAGTCTACACATTGTTCCACTTCAGTAATTATAAATGAATATCCTTGCCTAATATTTGATGGCATCCCTGTGTGTGTGTATGTGTGTCTATACCTTTACAGGCGTAGAATAGTGTAGATTAAATGGAAATGCTCATGCACAGGTTAATGTGCTTTTACAGGGTAAACTATACTGTACATCAATAGAGTAGAACTGAATAGAATAGAATAGAACAGAACAGAATAAAACGATGACTTTATTTCCTTTTCCTGTTTGACCTGATGGGTCTGCAGGTGACAGTGGTGAGGCAAGGCAGGAAGTGAGTCACAGCAGAGGATGATGATTGGTTGATTTGGAGGGTCACAGCTCAATGTAGGTCAGTGATGAGGATGTGAACTACAGCTTTTATAGACAGACACATTACATATAGCAAAGGACTTCTGAGAGTTAGAGAGCATGAGAATGACTAAGAGAGAATGTTAATATCACATTTCTTGTGTAACCCTTCCTTTTATAGTTACCCTAAGTACTAGATATTTACCATAATGCTTGTTATGGTAAGAACAGTAAACTAAATAGTACTCCAGGACAGCACTCCAATTAATTAATTTATATTTATTTCATGAAGAAGCTCATGAATCAAGCTTCATTATGCTTTATTGCTGAGCTTTCGGCCTTAGGCCACCATCAGAGCAAAGTGACTTGCTCTGATGATGGCCTAAGGCCGACAGCTCAGCAGTAAAGCGCTGTGTATTGCAAGGCAGTGTGCATGGAATTTTTCTGTTCTATTTAGTCCTGTCTTTATCCTTTTACACCTGCCAAGAAGACTTTGACGGTGTGCAGATATCTTGACTACTAGACTAGTCATAATGTAAAAAAAAAATATATGAAATTAGCATTTTGACTAGTCATAATGTAACAAGACTAGGTCAAAACCTAGTATATGACTGGACCGTGTATGGGTGTGCCACATTCCACGGCCGACCAATGGTGTAACTAACGCCGCTGTAGACTGTTAATGTACAGGATGTATATTAACAGTCCATACATCCTGATCTCTGATGATCTCCATTCCAGCGCATCCCGTCTCCTCTCTCTGCCGCTGTCCTCTCCACCGCACCCACGGCCCGCATTGATCCTCCCGATCCAAGCCCCGGTCGCTCCGGCACCCATCGGTGCCGAAAACGCCGTTCACCGGAGGTGACGCATCGGCGTCGGGACCCCTGCCGAAATCTCAGCCAGATCACCGGGAACGCGGCGCCCGGCTATCGCCACTGGCCGGCACTGTGCCCCCGGGAAACTCCAGGAAGCGTCGGCAGTAAGCCCTCGGCGCACCGAAACCTCCATGCTTGTCTGTGTCTGTCTCTCCGCCGACAGAACAGAGGGCTTCAGGTGGACTGAGCTTGCGCATATGCATCAAAATAAACAGCGATATAATTGTATAGATTCTACTTTAGCTTCAGTTAGCTTCAGTTAGCTTCAGCTTACATGCATGATATTGGTCAGCCTGCTTACTGTGTTGGAGAAACGGGCTCCCGATCTCAGCGGAGAAACAAGATGGCGGAGAAAACAAAACTTACATTTCTGGCTTTGTGATCCTATGATGTGCCACGTGCCACGGCCGACCAATGGTGTAACTCCATCAGTCAGTCAGTGACAGACATTCGCGTTTGTAGGGCTGGCCCCGCTGCTGCAGTCCAGCCAAAAAAAAAAAATCTGAAATTAGCATTTTGACTAGTCATAATGTAAAATAAAAATCTGAAATTAGCATTTTGACTAGTCATAATGTAATAAAAGATATCTTAAATTAGCATTGTGGTTGGTCATATGAGAGATATTTTAAATGCTAATTTACAATATCTCTCATTACATTATGACTAGCCAAAATGTTACTGCTGCTAAAATATTTCATATATCTGTAATGAGAACGACTGGAACTACCACTACTAGGCCTATACTGCTGCAGCAGCTGTAGTAGTAGCAGGAGCAGCAGCATTGTTGTTGCTTGCCACTACTGACTAACTACCACCTGGCTTAAAAGTACAGCAGCAGCAGCAGCAGCAGCGGCAGCACTCAGCACATTCCCTGGAGCCCCTGGTAAAGCTCTTACTGTGGACTTTGACAAGGGCCTACGATAAGATAAGATAAGATAAGATAGCATTAATGCCCTTGAGGAAATTCAGGAAAAGTAGCTGGTGAAGCTACTTTTCAGGTAGGTTGCAGTGGGACGAATGAGTTTGGTGGTGTCTCGCGTTTGGAATGTGGGTTGCCCCTCTCTAGGCCACTGGTTGAAAAACTTAACATCAAGTTTGGCTCTTGAGAAACTCACTTATATAGTTAGGAAGAAAACTTCTGAGTTTTATAACATCTGGGAGATGTTTTTGGAATTTGTTAAAAATGGTGACATTGAAGAGGCATTGGAAGTGTGAAGTTACAGTGAAAATAACGAATCTATTGTGAGGAATGTGTGCTGTACGCTGCTCTATGTTGTGACTGTATTCTTATTTTATTTTTTCTATTCATTTTATTTATTTACTTACTTAATTTTTCTTTCCATTGTACATTTTGGTCCTTTTTAACTTGATTATTAGCTAATTAATTATTTTTAAGTGATAATTTATTATTATATACTGCCATATGTTTGATTTGGGGGAAGGTTCAGTTGTTATGTACATTGTGTTAAATGTATAAAATCAATAAATAAATGTTTAAATTTTAAGTTTGCATCTCATTGTAACCAACCACCAGCTCTTCAACAAACCGGGTCTCTTATTTGTACCAACCACCAGCTCTCCAACGAACCGCCATTGCTAACCGCCAGACCACACCTTTGGAGCGGCTGGCAGGTTGGCTTCAGCGGGACACGAACTGTGCCTTTCAAGGGCGGATATTTCATTTCACTGTTGGGGGGCGGACAATAAACAGAAAAATTTCTCAAGAGCAATTCCTGAAGGGGACACCAAAGGTGTCGCCAAAAGTACTGTTGTATTAAATGTATATAGAGGTCCATTATGAAACATTTCCATAAGCACTTCATTCCTTTCTTATGAAGATTTTATCAAATTGCCTTTGATGGGGTCTTTCTACTTAGGCTACTTGACGTTTCGGTGCACTGAAAAATGATCAGATGTCTGTTTTTCTTTTCTCTGCCATTTTAACTGACCTGGCTGGCTGACAAGTAGACACACACACACACACACACACAGCTGCAGGTTATTTACAGTAGTAGGAGAGAAGCAACACCCATTAACTGAACTAAAGCTAATATATGCCTAATTAGATTTTGTTTTCCCGAAGAAGCAGATCTCTAATGTTTTGCTGTCAGTGTGTAAAAGTCCAGAGCGCTATGAAGCCTGCTAGAAACTTACTTAATATTTTAACATAGTGTTTCTTGTAATTATGTCATTTTTATTAAATAAGTCTTAATTTATTTCCAAAATTATGAACAAAATTACATAGTGGCAGCCATTTTACATGCAGTAAGAAACAAAGAATATACTTAGAACCTAATTACGAGAGGTAAGTTAATCTTAAATATTATATTATAGAAATATTACTGTTACCATCTACAAAAGATAAAGTATTTTGGTATGAAAACCCGCATTTTAATTTAACCAAGTATCCTGTATCATAAATATACATCTGGCATTTGTAACAAACCAAACCACTTGAAAATCGGTCGAAAATTCAGCGAGTTATGATTATTTTAATTGTGGATAGACCTCCTGCCTCCATAGACATACATGCATTAGGAGACGCGGCTGCCCCGTACCAATACGCTGATGCACAAGATTCAACCGCGAGGTAATGGAGCGAACAAAATGTAGTCTGGTTACAATTGTAAATGTGTTTTATTCTATTGAGTGGTAGAAGTAAAGAAAAATCTCTGACACATCCTTTGTTTTAAGTTAACGTTTGCAAAGTAGCTACTGACTGGAGGTCAGCCACCACTGACACACTTCCAGAGATTGCTCCACAGACACTCGTACCGAGGGCTAATGTGTGTGGGGGTTCGGGGATGGTAGGCAGTGGACCAAACCACTGTGAGGCATATCGAAACTTAAAAACGCATTGTTTTGCGTCTATAATTAGCACAAGTGCTTTCAATGCATATTATTTAAAATTATATAGTTATGTTTACAATGATATATTGAGGGGGACAACTCTCTGTTTTTCCCAGGAACGGGGGGTTCCGGACCCCCCTGTCCCCCCCGTAATTTCCGCCCATGGCGCCTTTGTACCAACCACCTTCAACGAACCACGTTTTCTAGCTGCCACGTCACCTGGTCCAAAATATCAAGATTTACTAGAAAAAAGAAAAAAAACTAAAAGAGAAAGTTTCCAAACACGCCCATCAAGCGTCCAATATCTACTGGTCTGAAATGAGGACTGTGTAAAAAAAGTTCCCAAATAGAGCCTCTTGCCGCGGTCCAAGCATCAGCTTTACCAGTGCCCAGGGAGCAACGTGGTAAGGTAAGAAGCTCAAGACCTCAAGCAGGGCCGGTTAGAATGGCAAAGCGAAGCCGTGTTCTGATTGGTTCCGACTGAATGGAGGAAGAGGTTGTCGCGTCTGATCTTCAGTTTAACAATTGATTGTCTTTTTGCGTTCTTGCCAATGTTGTTAGGGGGAGAACTCAGGCACTGGACCCAGACGCAAAACCGGCAGACAGAGAACTGGGGTTACGCAAAAAGCTTTAATAGCTGAACTTAGGCAAAATACAAAACAGGCAATCCAAGTGCAAAAACTAAAACTGGCCGACAGGCAAAGGAAACAGAAAGAATCCAAGGCTGGCAGGGATAAAATCTAAGGACTTAGAACACGAAACACAGGTACACAGGGAACAGAACAGGTCTTGGAAGCCAACGGAAAAACGCAGGGAAACAGAGCTGGTAATGAAACGGGAAACACAACAGACAAACTGACAACCACTCCAGGGAAACACAAACAATATATACACACTGGGACTAACGAGAATAGAGAACAGCTGGCTGGATGGGAAAGAGTCCGGAAGCTGATTGGCTGAAAGCAGACAGGTGAAGGGGGAACAAAGTAGCAGGGGTAATGGGCTGATGGAAGACAGGTGTGTGTGTGCAGGAGGAGGGAAAGTCCGAGGACATCTGGTGGAAGTCTGGAGGATGACAGGACTGGGGAGTAGAAGGAAAACACCAGGAAAACACAAGGGCTAGGCTGGGACCGTGACAAATGTATGAATTCATTTTTTGAATGAAGGATTTTTTTATTTACGTCATGCCACTTAGGTGGCCCATCTCACATGGGATTGCAAGACACAGATAAAATAAACAAAATTTAAGTTTGCTATATTATAGCTGTAAGCAATACTCAATTCATTACAGTAAGCACATTAAGTACATTAAGTACATTCTGGTACTATAATACTCCTAATATGACAAGAACAAATACCCATGGAAAAGGTAAAAGAAAAGAACAGTACATCATCTCATCTATACAGTGCTGTCGTCCTTCTAGCCCAAGCTTTTTCTAAATAGTCAGCAATTAAAAAGGTTTTGTGTTCAAAAAACCTGCCAGTATATGTGTCCTGCATAAGGAGTATATCATTTTTTCCCTCCACTTTATTAAACAGTCTCATTCTTAAATCGTGGTAATGTGGGCAATACAAAACAAAATGGATCTCATTTTCAATCTCATTAACAAAGTCTTCCTCAACAGTACCCAACCAACGATCTGTTTCAATATGGAGAGAGTATTCCTGACCTAATCTGGGGACACAGAGATCTTTTTTCTCCGTACCAAATTCATGTTGAATTTCACAAAATGTCCTAAGCCATTACATGCATTTGCAATAGGAAATACGGTCAGATCAATATCTGCTAAATCCTATACGGCCGACGCTAGCATCCTGGCGTTAGTAAAATTTTATGAGGCCCCCCAGACCTGCCAAACTTCAGTTGGTCCCCCCCAATGTTTTAGACGCCACTGTAAACAATGTTCCAAAAGCATAGTAGGTTTATTTCTGTTTTTTCTTTCTTTGTAGATTGCAATAAATGTATTTTATATTTATGCTGTGTTACCCAGTGTCACCCTAGCAACAATCAAATAAGTGTGGGCAAATTTGGCGCCCCCTAGTGCCTCTCTGCCTCTCCCACACACCAGCACTGAATATACATGTTTGTTTCTTGGGTTGTAGGAGGAGGAGTGCATTTACTCTGAACGAAATTCTTTCAGGAATACTTTTCCAGGTAATGAGCAGGAGTACATGAGTTTCACACTTATTTAAACAGCACAAACAGAAATATTAAGTTATCTTTAGAATATTCCGTGGAAAAGGTCAATTGTTTAGACCTTACCATCTACAAAGGTGCAGACAAAGGTGCTGCAATCTGCTACACACTACATTTTTCAGGAAGAACATTGATCTTTTTGGAAAAACATAATGGCAATGAGAACCTACTATTAGTGGACGGCATTGAACACATTGAGCAAGCTATACCAGAGGCGGTGCTAGATTGCGCAGACAATTGCAGAGGGAGCCTTTTTGGATTTTCAAGTTTGATGCTTTGACATTTCCTGGCTTAAATGAGGAGATTGATTAGACTCCATTTTTGTAAATCCCTGTCTGGTAATTTGTGTCACTCATGTGCTCATGTGTCATTTTTAACACATGCTTTTATCTCTTCATGCCCGTGAAATAAAAGCTTTTAACTAGACTGCTCTGTGTAAGTGTGCCTGAAGACAGCTGTTTTGGCCATATCCTTGAAAAAGTCTGGCTTATTTGACAGATGTTTCGCCCATCAGGGATTCATCAGTGTCAGTCTGAACAAACAGGAAATTATGTAATGTAATTATGTAAGTATCTTGTTTAAGTAGTCCCACCTGTTGGGTGGCACTATGATTGGCCACTTAAGAAAAAAAAAGAAAAGAAACATAATACATAATTACATAATATTTGATCATGGCTATACCCACTTCCAAAGGGTTCATTTAACTTACCTGGACTGTACAACAAAGTGTTGTTTGTCCCCATTAATATAACGTGCATTTGACATGACTCTTCTCAAGCTACAAATCAAGAGCGGTTTGCAATAGACACTAGGGCTGAAGGAGTGAGTTCACTTTTACATGCAACATTACTGAATGGATCTACAGCCACACCACAACAATCCTTTTTTTTTTTTAGGTATCTCTCTCTTTCTAGCCTGGTTGTTATATATTTATACATTATTAACTGACAGACAATTCTCCAGTGAGAATGTTTAAAGCTCTACTTTCAATAGTATATGCATGTATTTGTTGTCATTCAAAAGATATTGTTTTCATCTGTCTAATATAATTTCTCAGATTAACACAATGAATAATAGAACTATTGAAACCTGATCAAAAATCTTGTCTGGTATATTATGTCATGCAACAATGATCTCACTTTATAGCAAGCAATATAATATGTTTATGAAGAGGTCATGAATGCCATACTGAGAAGACCTTTACAGTTCATAGTAAATAGTAACGTATGTTGTTAATTGTCATCAATTCCATAGCACATAATACATTTGATGTCTTATAAACATAAGAAATATATAGGTTCCAGTGTTAAACACATTACTCATAACAGCCTCTAATCTGGTCATAACACATTAATAATACATAATAGTGTATTGACATTTTCTGATGCAGTTATGATGTAATTATGTGTTTATGATTCATGTATGATGACTTATTAAGTGTTCTAATCAACAATTCAAGTAAAGATGTTATGTTAAATACTCTATTTAACATAGAAAAAATCTAAAAGAATGTAACAGTCTTCGCCTTAGGTTTAAAAATGATGGTGCTTTCAAACTAACTGAAAGTACTGAATTTCATTCATGTGTAACACTACTTATGCATGTCAAAATATCTCCAAAAAAGCCATTTGTAGGTCCCACGGGGGAGTTGAGAGTAAAGTTACGGGGAGTTGAGAGTAAAGTTACTGAGTTGGTGAAAGAATATAACAGCGAGGATGCCAACCTTGACCTTACCATGACTCTTATGAGTCCATGTATCCAAATGTATTTTGAGATATCCAAAGAAATAAATTATTTCACTGTTCACTGTTGTTGATGCCTCTGGTGTTACTTCAAGTTACACCTATTGGTCAGAGATGCTTAGTCCATTGTAGATTTTTCTTGTACCACTGGAAAACACCATAATGGATGCCTCTCATTATTTAAACTCTGACCCTACAATGGCATCAAGGCATTTCTTCTCATCACTGTGACTCAAATGGGAGAAACAAAAACATCTTGGGATATTTTAGTTTGCTGAATTTACTCACTCAGCCAGAGGCAACTCAAATTCTACAGTCAGGAATAAGCCAAATGTAGAGTCACCATGCTCGCTTCCAGTTGTGAGTGTGTGTCACACTGGGTATGATCTGAGGGGCAGATGGACTAACATGACCCATTTGAAAAATGAGTTAGGTGTGATGTTTTGGCCTAGTCATTTATATGACTGTATTATCCAGAGAGACTTACAATGAGTACAACATTAGAATAACCTAAAATCCCTAGATCACCAACATTTGAAGCAACCAATAGTAAGGAGGTCAATGGTCAGAGCCACATTGCCCTGACCTGACCCTGATTATGTTGTGACCATAAAATTATCATGTCATGACATATTAGGAAAAAAACAAATTATAGCTGCTGGCAGCAATGTGACGGGAAATTAACCGTTTACTTGTGAGGAGAAAAGTGGGAAAAAGGGAGAAGAGAAAAAAAATTAGGAATATGTAATAAATGAATAATAAAGTCGATCCTTGCTTGTGTTGTATTAAAATCTCATTTATACGTCGCTTTGGATAAAAACGTCTGCCAAATGGGAAATTGTAAACGTCAATCGCTTTACTTTTCCAATTTTGTTAACCTGATACAATGTCAGACTTGAAATTGTTAAGTTATCTTTTTGCTATCTTTTTCTTTTTCATGAATTATAACTGGTTAATGGTAGCTGTTAATATGTGTATTGCACTGTAACTAGAGGTAGCTTGTAAAAGATGCTCTCCCAGTAAGGCTTATATCTATGACAAGGACTGGCTGTCAAAGGTTTGAGGTTGGCGGACTCTAAGGCAGAGACACAAGACTAGGAGGCAGCAGGACAGTTCAAATAATGGTTTAATTGAGGGTCGGGTAAGGGGACGTGGAGGAAGAAAGGGGAGGCCAGGCTGGGCGGACTGTGGAGGGGGAGGACGAGGCTGGCCTGGGGAGTGGAGGAGTCCGGGCTTGACAGCTGACTGACGAGACGGCAGGCTGGATGAAAGACTGACAGTCTTCCAGAGCTGGAGCAGGTGACAGGAGTCAGGACAGGATCTGGACAAAGAGGAAAGAGTGAGTCTAGGCAAAAATGCAGGATGGGACTGCAAACAGACTTAAACGGCTTGAACATGACTAACAGTGAACCGAGTTAACAATCTGGCGGAGTCTGGAGGTTTGAGCCGGGATTAAGTAGTAGGGATGATTGGGTGATGAGAGGCAGCTGAGCAGACCGGCTCCTGACTCTGCATACCTGACTCCAGCTCTGTAATCAGACCACACACACAAAGAGAGAGAGAGAGAGACTAAGAGGGCATGACACTGGCATAATGTATATTAGGCTCCAGAGACGGATTGGCCTTCTGGAAGTTCTGGAGATGTCCAGAATGGCCGCTTGTTCCAGGAAAGCCACTGGCCGTTGGCCTGGCCCATTCAGCCACGCACACATTGCTAAGATCTGAATGACGGAGTTCTGATTATTTCTGAGTCAGATACAATTATATCGACAGTCACCACATAGGGCGCTAATGCAACCATTTGGTTTCTGAGCCTCATAACACTCGAAGAAGAAGTAAGCGACCAGAAGTCAGATCGTGAGCTACAGTCAGACGGTTAACAAGCCAACATGGAGAGCAAAAAAATGGAAAGAAAAGGGTAGTGCTCAAAAAATACGAGATAAAAAGCCTTTGGAGAGTGGTACCTCCAAATGTAAAAAGTTAACTGAGCTGTTTGGCAGCAGCAGTGCCACCAGTAGCCCCATTTGGGAAAGATGTTCCATTAAAAAAACATGTTTATCGAATCTTTGCGGCACTTTGACTTGGCAACGTTTCCAGACCGAATGTTGTCAATCTGACAAGCTTTCTGGGGTCCTTGAACCCTTTTCAGTTACACAAGTAAAACATATTGTTTGAAAGTATTTGCAATAAAGTATAAAAACTCTTCTTCTACGTCTCCTCCCTTTGCGGCGAGCCCCCCTAATGTTTTACAGCTCACAAGGAGAGAAACGAGAGTGGCAGCCATTTTTAAGACATCCATATGAAAATAACACAAGTCACACAAAGGTGAGATTTTATACTTTGTTGCAAATACTGTAAAACAATATGATTTACTTGTGTAACAGAAAAGGGTTCAAGGACCCCAGAAAGCTTCTCAGATTGGAAAAAACTAGGTCTGGAAACATTGCCTAAATGAAGTCAAAGTGCCGCAAAGATTCAATAAACACATTTTTTTAATTGAATGCCTCGGGGCGGGCACCCACGCAGTGTAGTGCCAGTCCCAACAGGGCTATGCCAGCAGCAGCAGTAGTAGCAGCAGCACTCCAGGCCACTTGAAAGAATTCTCCCAGAGTGTTGTTGAGGGCCTGAACAGATTCTGTACAGATTTATACAACCCAGGACATCGTCCCAGGGGCAGTGCTCTATAGTTCTGAGGTATATGACAGATACCATTCAGGAAAGGCTTCTTCCCGTGATGAAGTGTGAAGCATCCACTGGCCAATATTTTGTTCAGATCGTGGCAGATACAATGAAAAGTTTTAATTTGGACATCAGTAACTGCATCAGTAATGCCACAGACTGTGCATCAAACATGCAAGGCCAACATAGAGGCTTCTCCACACTCCTGTCATCCAAAGCCCCAAACCAACTACATCTTTGGTGTTACGCACATGTTCTAAACCTTGTTCTGGCTGACAAAACTGAAGTGGTAATTTCCAGTGGCTCGCTCTTCTCCCTCATGAATGACATTGCTGTGTTAATTCATGAATCTTATCAAAGGATGAATGTGTGGGAGCATCAAAGCCAGGACACTCGACACAGTGGATCTTTGGGTCCTTTGGAAAGCAGGACCAGGCTCTATACATTGATCTCCTCATGACAGAGTCTTTCAAGATCAGGCCAACTTAAAAACTGCAGTACGTGCCACAACTAGAGGATTCTTTTTTTTTGTGACCAAGTTTTTTTTTTTTTTTCGAATGTGAGGGATGCAGGTACCTTGACATTGACATGAATCAGAGGAAAATAAATAAATAAATAAATAAATGAACAATAATAATAATACAATAACATAACTAAATAGTAATAAAAACAATAAAGATAGATTATAATAATCATAATAACATTAATAACATTAATAATAATAATAATAATAATAATAATAACATACATATATGCACACACATACAAACATGTATACGCACATATACATACATATACATACATACACACACACATATAAAAAAAACAATAAAAAATACAGAGACAGAAATACCTGCAGACACGGGGAATAGATATCTTATCTGCCCACGGGATGGTTCTGACAACTCAAGATACACTGAAGAACATGGCAAGAGATTTTGAGTCAGTTAAGGCAGCTGCTGATACCTTTGTTCTGTGGGGAAATGGAAAACTCATGGAGCAAGAGGAGGACTGTGAGCTTGAATTGGAGGCAGCACTTCCACAGAAAAGGAAAAGGAAAAGGAAGATGATGGCTGGCGAAATGGCAGGCGAGTTTTAAAGATGCCTATGAAGTAGAGGTTCATAACCAGATCATGGACACAGTCACAGAGAGCATCCACAGACGCTTTCTGACTCGTGGTACCCTCTATGCTGACTTGGCTCTCCTTGATCCCAAAAACTTTCCTCACGTGTCTTCATCAGGTGCTCTGCCTGACTCTACATTCCAAAAACTGAATGCTTGGTTGATATCCTCATGTCCTTTGACAATGCCAGTTGCATAAAGCTAGTTTAAGGCTGGTCTAAGCCTTAGACTGGTCTTAGATTCTCAGGTTGGACTAGGCTAATTAAGACTGTCTGTTACTTAAATATTACAACTGACTTATTTTGAGGTAGGAATGTTAGCCACCTTCCTCCCGGCTAATCTTGAGTTAAGAACTTTGTTGTTATGGCAACAAGTCGGCCTAACTGTCAGAGTGGGATGTTTAAATACTGTAATGTGAGCTATCACTGATCACATTACTAGGGCAGCATATCATGATGTGATGTGGGTGGAACCAAGATGATTTTGAGAGAGCAAGGCTCCTTTAAGGGGAGTCGTGGGGAAGCTGGGAAAATGTCTGGTTGAACTTGGAGTTTGATGTTGGAGAAATTGCCTAATAAAACTGGGCTTTAAGTATAGTTTTGCCTGAAGACTCTTTTTGCTAGTCAACAAACTACGTGAGAGTTTTAGTGTCCTTACGGCACGTTACAAATTGGTGGCAGCGGTTTCGTTTGGGATCTTCACGTTGACTACCAAGGTCGGGGAAGCTAACTAGCCACGTGTGTCTTCAGGGAACCTAGCTAACGGCTATGGACGAGCCACAACACGGCAGGAGTGACAGTCTGCAGGCGTCAGCGTCCTCGTCGACTCCAACACCAGCACCGGATCGGCGCCCGGTTTTTCTGCCAGAATCTTTTGAAGGGAAGGGAGTGGACTTCTTGGATCGAGCAGTTTGAGCTAGCTGCTCGAGTTAACGGCTGGAGTTCTTCGGACGCTCTGAATTATCTTATCCTTTCGCTGAGGGGATCGGCCAGAAATCTCTGCAGCAATTTACCGCAGGACATAAAAATGGACTTTTGAAGGGGGCTCTGCAGCAGCATTTTGAGCCTCCGGTAAATGCAGACTGGAACCGAGCAGCCTTTCTGGACCGCCGGCGCAAAGTGGGTGAGAGCATATGAGATTTTGGCTATGATTTGTGTAGGCTAGCTGACAAGGCATATCCAGATTACAGCGCAGGCACACGCGATTCCTTTGCACGCGATCATTTTATTGCCAATGTTGGAAGTGGGGATATTCGTATACACCTGCGCAGCAGTAAACCCAAGACACTAGAAGATGCTATATACATGGCTGCGGAACTGGAGCAGATAAGGCAACTTGAGGAGCGAGACGTTTCCCACTATAAGATAAATGTGTGCGGCTCAGTGGAGGATACCAAAGACAATGTTACTGTCCCTAAAGAACTGTTGGAGTCGCTGTGCGAGAGCGTTGCACAGCTACGGACCGAGGTGAGACACCTGGCCAACAGGGAGGACCAACAACCCACGGGAGGAGGTGGACGTCGAACTGGCATTGAGCAAAGCCAGGGGAGAGGGAGAGGCCGTCTCCCTGGGAGTGACCGAACGTGGTCTTCATCAGTGCCCAGCAGAGCTTGCTGGTATTGTGGATGCACCATGCATTTCAAAAGAGACTGCCCATACGTGTCCAAGGACGATCCAGATGATGCACAGGACTCTCAGGCTACAGTAGCTTCAGGGGTAGTTGGAGAGGGATTTTACATACTGGCCGACATTGCAAATGTAGAATGTGAGGTTATGGTGGATTCAGGGGCACAGGTTTCCAAGGACGATCCAGATGATGCACAGGACTCTCAGGCTACAGTAGCTTCAGGGGTAGTTGGAGAGGGATTTTACATACTGGCCGACATTGCAAATGTAGAATGTGAGGTTATGGTGGATTCAGGGGCACAGGTTTCCATCCCTCCAAAAATATGGAGGGATGCTACAGGGGGCCGAATGGACTTGCTGAAACCCTACTGCAAACCTCACAGCAGCCAATGGACAACATCTCGCCGTGATGGGGAGATGGTCTGCTGTCATGAACGTTGACGGTCTGAACCTGGCTTGCAACTTTGTAGTTGCTAGGGATGCTGACCAATGTGCATTGGTAGGAACCGATTTCCTAGTTAAATATGGAGCAGTGATTGACATGCAGAAACGCATATGCACCATCCTAGGTAAGCAGGTACCTTTGATTTCACGGGGTGGGACAGGAAGTGTATGCAGGGTGGTTGTCATGAATGATATTGTGATTCCCCCCAGATCCGAAATGGTTATACCAGGTAAAGTGGAGGGCACTATAAACAATGAAAGCACTGAGGGTCTCCTGGAACTATGTACAGAGGTCACAGAGAGAAACAATGTTCTGATAGCATGTAGCTTGGGCAGGTCTATCAGTAGGAAACTACCTGTACGTGTGATGAATGTATCTCCTGAACCTCAGTGCCTCAGTAAGGGTACAAAACTGGGTGGGTTTTCTGTTTGGGAGGAGGGCTGTGAAACAGCAGTGATCACATGTTTGAACGATAATAAGCGCCCCCAGTTGTCTGCTCATCAACCAAAGTGGGAGATAGAGTCGTTAATACAAGCCCTTAACCTTGATACACAGCAGCTGGACAGTACACAGCTCAGAACTGTGAGGGAAATGATAAGCAAATATGCAGGTGTGTTTAGCACTGGGGATTTTGATTTGGGCCGTACTCTAGTCCAGCACAGGATAGACACAGGGAAGACAAGGCCAATCAAACAAGCACTGAGACGGGCCCCTGTCCATCTGCAAGCAGAGTTTGATAGCCATTTGCAGAGCATGTTAGATAGAGACATCATTCAGCCATCTACCAGTCCATGGGCAGCACCTGTGGTGCTAGTGAGAAAGAAAGATAATACAGTGAGGTTCTGTGTTGATTACAGAAAGCTAAATGAATACACAGTGACGGATGCATATTCGCTTCCCAGGATAGATGAAACACTGGACTCTCTGGCTGGGGCCAAATGGTTCTCCACTTTGGACCTGGCCTCTGGGTACTGGCAGGTGGATATGCATCCAGATGACCGTAGCAAAACAGCATTTCTGACGAAGAGGGGACTTTTTGAGTTCAATGTCATGGGCTTTGGATTGTGCAATGCACTAAGTACTTTTCAACGCCTCATGGACTTGGTGTTGGCTGACATGCAGTGGACATCAGGTTTGGTGTACCTTGATGATGTAATTGTGGTGGGCCGCTCTTTTCAGGAACATGTGACACGGTTGGAGGGGGTCCTTAGCAGATTGCAACAGGCTGGCCTTAAAGTGAAGCCAGCTAAATGCCACCTGTTCAGGTCACAGGTGGGCTACCTAGGACATATCATTTCGGCAGAGGGAGTGTCTACTGACCCCTCCAAGACAGAGAGTGTTAGATCATGGCCTACCCTTAAGTCAGTGACAGAGGCTAGAAGTTTTCTTGGACTCGCATTGTATTACAGAAGGTTTATACCCGATTTTGCACGCATAGCGGAGCCACTTTATCGGTTGACGGACAAGGGGAAAATATTTCAGTGGACTGCAGCATGTGAGGTGGCTTTCAATGAGCTGAAATCCAAACTTACCACATCCCCTATATTGGCATTCCCTGATCTGAATTTAGAGTTCATAGTGGATACTGATGCATGTGACACCAGTATAGGGGCTGTCCTATCACAGAAACATGATGGTGGCGAGAGAGTAGTAGCGTACGCTAGTCGGGCCCTGTCAAAACAAGAGAAGAGCTACTCAACCACTAAGAAAGAACTGTTGGCGGTGATTGTGTTCCTTAAACATTTCAGACACTATTTGTTAGGAAGGAAGTTTTTACTGAGGACAGATCACAGCTCACTGCGTTGGCTTAGTAACTTCAAACAACCGGAAGGTCAGTTAGCCAGGTGGTTAGAGCTGCTAGACCAGTATCATTATGACATTGTACACCGTCCAGGGAAATTGCACAGTAATGCGGATGGCGTGTCACGGCGGCACATGCAGTCAGAGGGCACTGGGCATGTTGACCACAAATGTAATGCAGTAACACTGAAAGCGGCCTCTGATAGGCCATATGAGATCACTATGGCACCTGTACTGAGTGCTAACTCTCAAGCCTCAGCAAACATGGCCTTCCTCATGGAGGCACAGAATAGGGACCCTGTGATTTCCCAGTTGAAGGATTGGAAAAAACAGGATAGGACTGAGCCTGCTGCTGAACTACTTTCAGAGCCCAACTTCAGGCCATTCAGGCAAGTGTGGGGTGCATTACAGTTAAGGAACAGAGTACTGTGCCTTGAGAGCCACAACTATGAGACAGGTGAAACTGTGTGGAGGGGGGTGGTACCAGACAAACTGGTAAATGAGATACTAACCTTTATGCACAACGACAGAAACGCTGGCCATTTAGGAATAGAAAAACTCACAGGCAAAATCAGAGCAAGATTTTACTGGCCGGGTTGGCAAAGAGCCATAAGACAGTGGTGTAAGGCGTGTGTGGCATGCGCTGCTTACAAAGAAAAAGGTCCCCCTCCTAGAGCACCTATGACAAGTTCTATCACAGGCCGTCCGTTTGAAAGGATCGCTGTAGATCTAATGGGCCCCTTCCCCACTACTGAGCGAGGTAATAAGTACATAATGGTAGTAGCAGACTATTTTTCCAGATGGTCCGAAGCATATGCCATACCTAACCAAGAGGCTGTAACAGTAGCTAAGAAACTAGTGGAGGAATTTGTATTGAGGCTAGGAGTTCCTCGCACAATACATAGTGATCAGGGGAGAAACTTTGAATCAAATCTCTTTAAGGAAATGTGCGACTTGTTACAGATGAACAAAACAAGAACTACTCCTTATAATCCTCAGTCGGATGGATTAGTGGAAAGAATGAATAAAACCTTAGTTGGCATGCTATCAGTTTTTGTGGAAGATAATCAAAGTAACTGGGATGAAATGCTCCCATATGTAATGATGGCATACAGAAGCAGTGTTCAGTCCTCCACTGGGTTTACACCCTACAAGGTGCTGTTCGGCACTGAAATTACCTTACCTGTCGATGTAGTCATGGGAACGCAAAACAAGGACACCCAGTATGTGAGTGTGTATGTGCAGAAGCTACAGGGATATCTAAGCACAGTGAGGGAGGCTGTAAAGAAAAATCACAAAAGGGCCACGGGTAAACAGAAAGAGTATTTTGATCTGAAAGTAACCCCTCAAAGATATGAGGAAAATAAGTTTGTGTGGCTTCGGGATTATCAGAAGAAGAAGGGTCTGTCACCTAAACTAAGAAAGAAGTTTAAAGGCCCTTTCAGGATAGTGAGAAAACTGTCAGATGCGCTATATGAAGTCGAGTAATGTAATGGTCCTTATAAAGCTGTGGTACACTATAACAGACTGAAGCCATACCTTGGGAATCCAGAAAACCTACAACCAGGGGGCACTGATATGGCAAAAGGCATGGACTGGAACCCTGATTTTGTTCTAATTAATGACCCACGGGCATCCAGGCGGTTGGGTCAGGCACCAGTCGCTAACAGAAGACAAGGTGCTCAAGGGAAGCACACCAGGTTGCCATTTTGGAGAAGACCTGTGGTGAATGAGAGAGACTTCAACAGGGGATGAAATTGGGTGCCTTGGGGAGCTGGGAACTGGAAACAGAGAACAGGGTGCAGAAAAAGAGACAATGGGAACGCATTCTGATCGCCCCCCCATTTTACCTGTAAGTGAAGACATTGGGGTTTCCACAAGGGCAGCGGGTCACAGGAGCCAGGTGGCTAGGCCACAGAGAAATGTTAGAAGGCCAGTTTGGCAAGAAGAGTTTGTGATGTGATATACTGTATACTGTAAACATACAGTGTTCTGTTCTCAGCATCATTAAGGGGTCATGAAATGATGTCACTTGGCCTTTTATATTGTTGTCACGTTTCAAGAATGTTATAGTAAGATGTTTTTGTTCAGCATGTGTTGTATTTTAGTACTGGATGTTTCAGTCTTAGAAGGGGGTAGTGTAATGTGAGCTGTCACTGATCACATTACTAGGGCAGCATATCATGATGTGATGTGGGTGGAACCAAGATGATTTTGAGAGAGCAAGGCTCCTTTAAGGGGAGTCGTGGGGAAGCTGGGAAAATGTCTGGTTGAACTTGGAGTTTGATGTTGGAGAAATTGCCTAATAAAACGGGGCTTTAAGTATAGTTTTGCCTGAAGACTCTTTTTGCTAGTCAACAAACTACGTGAGAGTTTTAGTGTCCTTACGGCACGTTACAATACTGTAGCTGTTTCATACAAGATGCCAAATCTTTGGTTTTTGGGAAGAGTCTGAAGAAGAGAGAGAGTCTTTAGAGACAGAAACAACCCATTAGAGATCTACAACAACCAAGAAGTAGTAATGTAGGAAGAGGTAAATATAGCAAGTTTGACTTAAAGTCACATTTAAGTCTAAGACCAGGTCTATCTTTATGCAACTGGCCCCTGGTCATAGACAGAGTGGCAGAAAGAAGTGGCCTATGGAAGAAGCTGCTGCTCCCCCAACATTAAGTTGGGCAAATGTCAGAGACCATCACTGTTTTATTTTTATGTGAGTATTCTAGTTAAATTCTACAGCTTCTGTATACTCTTAGAGCTACACTAAGCGATTTTGCAACCACTAGAGGGTGACAGAAACCACAACACATTTTCTAAACACACACAGCAAAACTACTTGGCGACGGAAGCCCTTAAGGACAAACATAAAGGCTAATGGCTAAAATAAACGTACCTACGGAGAAATATCGCTGGTTACCACTGTCGCTTTGCCAGATTTTTCTCCCGTTGAATGTTACATGTCCCACAATGACAAGTGAAGAGGCAGGTAGCAGGTTTACTAGTTGAACAAGTTTACTCGCCCGCTTCATCGATTCCACCATTACCAGACTTTTTTTCTCTGAAATCTCCATGAAGAACACGTTAGTTTCAGGATTGGTTACAGGGTCTGAAATCTCTTATAGCAGGTTTAATATAATTCTAACTCTTTTATCATGGCTTATACCAGTGATTCTCTTCTCTTCTTTTTCATATCAAGGACCCCTAGTTTAGTCCACATTAGGGCCACAGACCCCTTTTTGATGAGATTTTGTCTCTCGGACCCAAATCTGAGAATATTTTTATTGTCAGATATGATTTTGTCCAGAATTCCATGACTATCTGTATTGTAGGTAGAGAGATAACAGTGAAACTATGATCAAAACAGTCATTCTTCTACATTCTCTTACTTCTTGTAAATGAAATGCTGAAGTTTAACAATTCATCAATTTGCGGGGGACCCCCTGGAACTCCCTCAAGGACCCCTGGTGGTCCCCGGACTCCACGTTGAGAACCACTGGCTTATACAATGTGTTGTGTCTTTTCAGGCTCCTGTACTCTACCTTCCAGCCAGCAAGACCTCTGGGGTGTGTCCTCCATCTCCCAGTGAGTATTCTAGTTAAACTAGAACAATATACATACCATATTATTATGATACTACTTGGTATCGTGATACCTTGGCTGGTATTGCATTGTGAGGTAAGATTAAGGTATTGTGACAATTTACCATGGTGTGTGGGTCCTGCTTTTTGCATCAGGTCTTCTCCAGTCTGTTTCTCCTCCCCAATGCATGACTTGTTTCCCTGGCCTGTAACCTGTGTGCGTCAACCCCTATTCCCTTCAGAATGCTCTGAATATTTACATGGCGGATCAGGGACCCCTAGCCATTAGACATAGAGGAAGTATCAAAACAACTGTGCTGTACTGAAAACACATGCAGGATACGTTGAATTTTACAGACAATAAATAAAACTGCAATGACAAGTGAGAGGAATCTGTGCATGAGCACTTCAGTAAAAAAGCCTTCATCTAGAGTGATGCCTTGACCCTCCTTAATGTAAGACAATTTATTTTATTTAATATTTTTTTCCTAGATGTTTACAACCATTATAGTCAATACAGTTCATTAGAGCTGCAGGCTTTTCATTGGGATACACACACACAAGTCCCTCTTGATTTATTGTTGCACTTTGGAGATAAATTGTACATAATCTGCATTACAATACATCATATAAGCACATACCAAGCAAAGAAATAAAAAGACCTGTAAAAATGCATAATGTATGCCATTTAAAAACAAGCCATATATACATTTATGTATCAATAAGCAAATGAACAATATAGATACAACTAAAATGGACACTACAAAAAGTGTATCCACCATGGTAATTAGTTATTTATTTCAATTGAAATGTTATTCATTTCAATTGAAATGGGCATAGCACAGTTATCCGTTGTCCCAAATAAAATTAGAATTAGAATGCAATAAATTGAATGAACACTAGGTGGCATTATAACCATATGCTGAGAAATATCAAACATGGTCTTTCCTATTCTATCTGTATACAGTATAGTGTAGTCAAGAGAGATACCCGGGGAAGGCTAGACTCAGGTAGTGAACAATTAACTCCACACTGCATAATGCAAAGTTTAGACACAGCCTAGGGTTTTATTGCCATAACACATCTGTTCCTGCTGGCTCTATGAACCGAGCTGAGAAAATGACCTTCTCTCTTTAAATGAAAAGCTCTATATTGACAAATCAATACCAGTGATTAGTGACCCTGCCATAAGGTTATTGATCCCATAGCTTCAGCCAGCTTTAACCCACCCCAATGCAATGCGAGGCAGACCAGGGGTCATATATTGACTGTGTGCACGCCAAACTGGGCTGAATGGAATTACTAATCAGTAATTGGATGGGGGCATATATTTAAAGGAAGGGCATGTGGAACGAATAAGATCAAAGGAAATAAATAATTTCCTCTAGTCAATGTTTCTCTTGCTCATCCTTCACCCACATCACTCTGCTGCTACATTTTACAAGGAAACATGGACAAAATACTACATGTAGACAATACAAGTCAATACATAACCAGCATATTTTGACACTCTTCACACTCTTGACGTGTGGTGTTAAACTGTGGTAACCATCAGATTGTTAATCACTCATTTTCTGCTTTCCTAGTTTTTAATTAAAAGATAGTGGCAACAGAGAAAACATGATTTCTACTGGAAAGCCAACTAATAAGTTATTTCTGTCTGGGACTTAATGGCAGATGAATGAATGGCAGTAAATCTGCAAAATTTCATATTTGTCCCAGCTGCAGACCTGGAGAAGCCCCTGGCTAGGCTAGGCGAGCTTAGGGTAAGTGTGCTATGTCCAGCCAGTGGCTTCTTCGGAGCTGCAGCTGGACCCAACTATACTGTAACTGTTGATTTCGGGGGTTGCTTTTATTCTTTCCAGTCTAGGGTGCAACTGCGACTAGCAGCTAGCAACTACGAGGCATGATGGCGTTGCTCGGAAACTCATCTCTATGGCTGAACAGACAACAAAAACGGTGCCACCTACAGAAACTCAAACTTCAACAGAAAATGCGTCACAGTACCGCCCACACTGTTTGATTGACAAGTGATCTCTGGGTGCAGTGCAAAAGATGCACTAAAGATGGCAAAAAGAACCAAACCAAAACAAAACCAAAAACAATCTTGCGCGGTACCACCTTAAAATACATGTGTATTTTCATGCTTTATAAATGATGGATTCACCATTTCTAAATTATTATATCAATTACAAACCAGTTATTTAGGAGTTGTTAATGGTTCATAAGATCATTTAGAAAGTGTAAGTTAATGATTGACAAACTATTTAGATGTACATTTATGCATGCATTTATCCATATAATGAGTTAGACATGCACTAATGGTTAGTGAGTGTGTTTCTAGATGTTTTATAAATCCATCATTTATAAAGTATGAAAATACAATCATTAAACACATTATAGATTAGCTTATTAATCAAGAATAAAACATTTATAACTGTGTTTATGAATTACTTACTAATGTGTATAAATGTAGGAACAATGCTTTATAAATGATGAATTAAGTATTTACTAATACTTAAATAATGCTTCATAGCGTGCAGTTATTATAAAGTGTTACCAATTATTTTTAAGGCATTTCTGCTTTATTGGACAGTACAGTGGAGAGAGATAGAAACGTGAGGAGAGAGAGGGGGCATGACAACAACGGTCCTAGGACAGATTCAAATCCAGGACGCAGCTAACTGAGCCACCAGGATGCCCAACAAGTCTTTTCAAGGCAATTGCCTTTCAAGTTTGGTTGCTGTGGACTAGACAGGGTCTCTGCCATGCTAGTCTACAGATAATTTACCCCCTGAACTGACCTCACCCCCACCCCCAGAGTTCCAAATGTAACGATAACAAAATATTGTAAATTCAGTCTATGAATGTATCGAGTTCAGCATGGTAAAACACAGATTTATTAACATTCCCTGTCAAACATCAAGCTCTTGAGAGTTGCATTTTCCATCTGTCTCACATTTATGAAACTCCTACCCATTATTATTGTGCTTGTGCATTCCCCTAGTGTGTGTGATACTGTGTAGTTCCACTGGCTGTTATTCTGTGCCACATTTGTCCTTGCCAGTCTCCTCCACTGCTGTATCAGTTTAAATTGGACTGAAGGGTGTAATTTAAGTCTTGTTGTGGCTCTGGGCTTGTTCTTTGTCAGGGAGGAAATGCAAGAAATGGGTTGGGTGGGTGTTGAGAGAGGCAGTGCAGGTTATCAATCATATTGAACCCCAGCCCCACTCACCCCTCTTTCTCTCCATAACCCAATATATCTGTCACCCTAAGGATGTTGTCTTATAATAGGGAGAATCACACGCTTAGAACATCTACCATCTCCTGTGGGAGAACCCCCAAGGTGTTAGGTAAATGTGCCTTTATGTATTGCCCTCCTTCTACATATAGCTCACTGCACAATGATTTAAAGCTGAAAGAGCTGGTCTCATTGAGTTAAAACTGATAATTTTTTTGTTTTGGTTAGTTCAAGAGTTAAATACGTTTTGACCCTGTAAAACTTCAGGTTTGATATTGGACTAGTGGACTATGGTCTATGGAGAGCTTATAGAGGGCTTTCAGGGCACGTAACGCACCCTCTGGCAGCCTTATTGGAGGTCCTCAGCTCTTTGCAACAGTGGCTGTGAACAACTGATTACATTTCTAAACTGTGCTACTCAGCTGTCCCAACAGAAATGAACAGACATGGTTCATTTCTGTGCTGTTTTTGATTGTAAACCTTCCATTTTACCATTATAGCCAGCCTTTTTCACCAGCTTATTCAGTCTGTTGGTTTCCCCTGCCTTGATGCCGCCTCCTCAGCACACCACAGCAAAGAAGAGTGCATTGGCTACTACAGACTGGTAGAACATCTACAGCAGCCTGTTGCACACGTTGAAGGACCTGAGTCTCCTCAGGAAGTACAGCCTGCTCTGTCCTGGGGTGCAACACTGAGGGCCTCAGTGTTGTCCGACCAGTCCAGTTTATTGTTGAGCTGCACTCCTAGGAACCGATAAGAGTTCACGATCTCTACCTCCTCCCCCTGGATGGTGACAGGGTTTGGGGGCTTCCTACTCCTTTGAAAGTCCACCACCAGCTCCTTGGTCTTCCTGATGTTGAGCTGGAGGTGGTTGTTGTCGCACCAACCTACAAAGCTACCTACCAGGTCTCTGTATTCCACGTCATTGTCCTCTGTGATGCAGTCGACAATGGAGGAGTCATCAGAGAACTTCTGTAGGTGGCACGATCTGGAGTTGAAGCAGAAGTCCAAGGTGTAGAGGGTGAACCGGAATGGTGACAGTAGGGTTCCTTGGGGTGCGCCGGTGTTGCCCACCACCACCACATCTAATAGGCTTCCCTGCAGCCGGACGTACTGCGGCCTGCCGGTGAGGTAGTCTGTGATCCAGGCCACAAGGTTGTGGTCTACCTGCATCTCTGAGAGCTTCTTTGCCAGCATGAGGGGCCTAGTAATCTTGCATTGTGGAACAGCCCTCTGTATTATTCTGCTTTGTTTACAGTCAGATTGGTCACACTGTAAAGGCCCACTCACATCTACAACGATAACTATAAAGATAACTATAAACTATAACTGTACATTGTTGCTCAAGCATTCACACTACAGCAATATCTGTGATAAGTTCCTCAGCAAAGGAAGCATCAGTGAGATATCGAATTGTCCACCCCCTTCTTTCATTTAACTTTTTGGTTGAAAATGTTTTATCGTTGTCTCTGCATTCAGAAAATCGTTCTGAGATCAATCCAAAAATATAGTTATAGTTATGGTTTTGTATGTTATTATAGTTATCGTTGTAGTGGGAACACAAACATTCTATTGGTACGATTTAAATCTTTTTACAGTTATAGTTATTTTTATGGTCACTGCTCTAGATGTGAATGAGCCTTAACAGTTACATAACCCTACAATGTTAAACAATTAGCTACTGTTACAGTACTCTAGAGAGTCCGCTAAAAGGGTATCATCAGCAAACTAAGCTAGCTAGCTAACAAATGAATGTATGTTTTAAAATATATCTTTTGATTTATGTCATCCCTACACTTTTGATAAGTGCTTGAGCTTGAAGACAAGGAGGAACATGATAATGTTGCGAACACTAACGTTGGCGACAGCAACAAAGAAGTCAACTGGACACCAGCATGCAGTGGTGACAGATGAGGGCTTACACAAACTTCAGATGCCAAGAAATAAGGTGTCTACTAATTGGCTAAAGCTTAACAAGATAAATGTGAACCTGTCATAAGTTGGGCACTACACCACTTTTATGGGTCAATGTGAACCTGAATGGTATTAGTAGCCAGTGGTGGAAAGAATACTAGAATGCCCTGCTCAAGTAGAAGTACTGTTACACTGCTGATATTTAACTTAAAGCTGCAATAAGCGAAAAAGGGCTGACAGAAACTGCAATACATGTGTAAAGACACTCACAGCAAAGCACATTGAGCTGTTTGTGCATGTGCTATATAAATAAAGTCTGACTTCACTCTGCTCACTCTACTTTCCTGTATGCCATGTTCTCTGTTCTTATTGCCAGTACCTTGGGGGAATCACTATATACAAACTATACACATATCATTATACCCCAAAAGTGGGTTTATAGAACACAGTTTTGCTCCTAGGCAGGCTTAAATAATATTAAATAATGTATGTTGGCCATAGTGTAATTAGATCTAGATAACAGAGCCTGAATCCTTCCAATACGACTTGTTATATTCAATAATGTATAGGCTATCACTGGGCTGGATGGCTACAGAGCATAATAAGAAATTTATGTTGGGGAAATAAATACACACACACACACACACAAACACAAACACACACAGAAACGTACACGCATATACAGGCATACACATTTATACATATAGATATAAATCTCAGCACTGGTTTTTCTGTTTTCTGTCAGTTTATCACACACATTCACATATTGTTAAATTCATCATCATCATCACCACCACCATCATCACTATCATCATCATCATCATCAACCACCATGATCATCATCATCATCAACCACCATCATCATCACTATCATCATCATCATCATAACCACCATGATCATCATCA